>NC_046662.1:77521542-77528805 GCF_010883055.1 Belonocnema kinseyi | reverse complement strand
TTCCAAACACCCAGTGTCCATTCGTCGCCTGAAACATGACCTTTAGATTTTCCGTGTGCATGCCTTTTGTCATTAAAAGTTCCAGTCCTTTCCGAGGCTATTGATTACGAGTTTATTTCTATGTTTTATGGAAAGATGAAAGGAAGTTATAAAAATTGACATTTTTCATTTTATTTGACTACAGAAATGTGAAATTTTAAAAATATTGAAAAATCGGTACTTAAATTCTCTTTGGAATATAGTTAAGAGTATTTACAAAAAGGCTTAAAGTCAATTAAGAATTCTAGGCTCTAGGACGGATATCAAATGCAATCAAATTCAAAATCAAATTTTACCGCTTTGCACTGTGGATATTATAAATAGCGTCCGTGTACATATGTTGAAATATAAAAATAAAAAAATTAGTTTTTAATTCATGAAGTATTTTTTAAAGCTTCTGATATACTTAATTGGTTTTTTAAACGGTATAAATATATTAAAATTGATTAAATCTTGCAAGATCATGTCTAGGGCACAACGGCAACGTTTTTATTTCAGAAAGAAACAAGGAATAACTGGAGTTTCAAACATACTTTACTTTGATTGATAAGTCAAGATTTCATTGATGATAAAAATGTCTATCGTAATTTTTGTTGTTACACCAAATACTCAAAAATTAGTTAGTTGCATACTTTTTATTCTAAAATCTTTATATTGTTAAAATAAACAGCTTTTGAGTAATATCAATCTTCGCTAAGAATGCCAGATTCAACTTAAAAAATACACACATCAAAATCACATTTCAATCATAATTTATAGGACATTTAATTCAGAGTCAGTCACTATAACTCTCTCTTCCTTACGTATTATACAACATTTCGATGACAAATGTCACAAAAATACACAAGGTTGAAATGAGAAAATTAAATTTGACTCGAGCAAACAAACCAAACCAAACAAATACATCTAGAAATTAAGGTAACACGGCTATATTTTCTTAAAAGACGAAATCCAGCTAGACCATTTTTTTCAGTGCAGGAAGGCGGGGGAGATACCTCGCATCGGTCGCTGACATATGTTTAAAGGGTAGCCAGGAATCTGCAGATTCCTGACTACCCCTAAAACACTATAACTTTCGAACACTTAATTATTTTTGGCTCACTTTTTCAGGGAGAGCATATCACAGGTTTCCGGAAAAATAAATACCTGATTGTAATGAATACTGCAGATTTTGGAAACGCGAAAGCTTTTTCGCCACCGTATGCATTTTTATTCTTGTTAGTTAGCCCCTTTTGTACCTAGAACCCTCATCTATGTCCGTTCGAGCAATATTACATTTAAAAAAAATATGTCATTTTTTGAGAATTCGCAAGTCAATTTTAACTGATCGTAAAAATCAACAACAAAATTTGGTGTTCAAACTGTGAAATGTATGTCCCTTTATTTTTACTCTATATACTGATGTACCGAAAAAAAAATTATCATCTACGTGATCTAGAATTTTCTCGAAATTTGGCCTTATTTGAAATGGAATTGGTGAAGTATGGATCCAAAATCACTAGCAGTTAACCCATAGGTAAATTTATTGAAAAAAAAGTTAATAAAAAGTGATTTTTTCAAAACAAAGTAACTAGATGAGGGACTATGTGGCAGCTCTTATTATTATTGACAATATTATTACTTAAAGTGCTTCTTGCAGAAACCTCCCTGACTTTTGCCATTTTTTTCAAAATCCTTGACTTTCCTTGACCATAAAAATTCTCAGATTTTCCCCTGATGTCCAGGTTTTCTTTGGCCTGCGGCAACCGTGGAGAAACCAATCTTGTTCATTTTATGAAAAAAAAAACAATGGTAAATTCGTGTTTAATTAAACCGGATGCCAATAAAACTGATTTTAAGTTTAGAGATAAAATTGGATATTTTATGAATTATTGTCGCAATTTCAATGAATGAAAAAAAATTTAGATCATGAACAACGTTGTCATCAGTATCGGCCAGGCGGCGTCGTACTACTGGTTAATTCGAGACTAACCCGTTCGCCTGTTTGTCCCAATTTCCAGCGGAAAACGTTCTAGATTAATCACTGGGGAATTGGTTGAAGAGACAATGGCGTTGATGGTAGATTTGAAACGAGGACGTCACGGGATCAAAGGTAGGGGACTCTGGGGGTCGTCGGGACACTGATTGGTGACCATTCAGATTGAAACAGGTTTTTCGGCTTTCACGAAAAGCTTCAGATTTCGAAAGAATTGCTACGTTGCTCCTATTGATTTTAGGTTTCCACTACACGTATTTTATTTCGATGGCTCTCACCAATTTTCGCAAACAATAGGCGTTTCAGGATGAATCCAATTCAAGATGATCAAAGTAATTCTTTTTTATAATCATGATATACATTTCAATCCTCGGAACTTGAAACCTGGAAATGTTACGAGTTAAAAAGTTCAAAAATATATTAAGCTACAAATTTAAATTGAGAATAAAAGAAAAAATACTTGAATTCTCCATAACTTGCAATTAGGGGAAAACCTTTATTTCGGATAACGTTCAAGAAGACTTAAGCCCTTGTCAACCCATACTTTATATATCACAAAATTGAGCACAGTTGCTGTCACTGACGTGAGATAATGAATTACCCGGCTCTTCCAGCCAAACTTTTCCACGAAATAAAAATAAAGCCTATCTCTACAAGCACCTTTTTTCATGCTAGCGTTTCTCAACTTTTCCTGTGGATGCAGCGGACTGCGCGAGCTCCGGAAAATTATTTTTTTATTTTTTTTATTTACTTCGTTGCCGACATCGACCGTTTTCGTCTGAACGTAATGAACGAAACACACGAACCGCATGAACGATTATTTAGGCGCGTATAATTTTCGCATCCACGATTATTTGCTCTCGTTCACCGATCTTCTTCCTCTCATATATATGTGAGGGTAGCCGTAGTTCAGGGGAACCTGGAGATCAGGGAAAAGTCAGACAAAATTCTGGGATTTAAAAAAAAAATTTTGCATAAGTCAGGAAATTTCTATAAGAAGCACTTTAAATAACAGTCAAGGATAATAGATTTGAAAACTTTTTATTTAAATTTTTTATTCAACGTGTTCAAATTATAAGATTCCATCTCAGAGAAACCAAATTAGAAGATGCTGGCTCGTGGAGACAAAACAAAAAGATGATACTGTATTGAGGGCGCTGATGTCCGTAATACAGTTTGTATGGGATTTTGAAGTGGTGACAGTTTGCCATGTACGCTAGCACCTTTTCATTTGATCTCTCCGAGATATGACCTTGTCATTTGGATACGTCGAACTGTTTTATTCTGTTCATAAAATATTCTATATTGATATGTTACAAGATAAAAATTCTGGTCCTAGGATATTAATAGGCAGGTAAAATAAAAAATTGATGAGGGAAAAGTTAGAGCATTTTGAAAATGAAATTTTCGATCACACTGATATAATGTTCTTGTTAGTAATTTAGTTTCTTTATATTTACATTTACATTTATTTCGGTTGCTTTCTTCTGATGATTATATCTTTAGTTTAAAATGTTATTGTTTGATTGCAAATTCAACAATTTTCTTCAAAAAGTCATCCTTTTTAGTTCAAAAATCAACTATTTTGGTAGGAAATTTTACTTTCTGTAAAAATGCATATTTTGGTGTGGAAAATTCAACTGAAATACTTTTTGAATGCAACGTCATCTATTTTTTTTACTCCGTCTTTCCGGTTAAAAATTCATCTCTTTTTGTAGAAATTTCATATTTTTTTGGTAAAAATGCAACTTTTTTGTGATTTTCAACAATTTTTTTTTTATAATTAAATTTTTTGGTTGAAATAACGACTATTAGATCATTCGCTGAGAAACTATTTAGTGTTTTTTTGTTCTTGAGATTTAAGTCTTTGACTAAAAATATAATTATTCCATTTTGTGTTAAAATTGAATTTTTTAAATGAAAATTCAACTACTTGGATTAAAATTAAGACAGTTAGATTAACATTTTTGTTAAAGGTTCATCTTTTCTGTTAAAAATTTAACTTTTTCATTCTTTCTTTTTCCACTGAAAAACCTTTTTTTGTTGAATATTCGCTTTTTGGTTGTAAAATTCAACTTCTGACTCAAATTCAAATGCGATTAGTTGAAGTTGAATCTTTTTTGTTTGAAATTTGGATTATTTGGTTCAAAATTCAACATCTTAGTTAAAAATTCGGGAGCTTGACTTTTCGCTCCCGACCTTCATAGGCAGCCATCGGCTCTGAGGGGAGCGAACGTCCCCTTCCACTGCACGAACTACGTCAGTGAGTCCACCCATGTCCAACCCTTCTCTCTCCCGCTCTTCTCTCCGCCACTCTTGTCTTAGAGATACACACGAAACCCACAGATGCACGAGTAACTTAATTCGCGAAATATTTCACTTAAACCTACCTCAAAAATGATTTCACTTATCCACCAAGCATGTGGGCGGAAGCAATTGCAGAATTGAATAAAACAACAAATGCTTGTGAATCTTTTCACCGTTATTTTAACCAGTCTTTTAATCAAACGCATCCAAATGTTTTCCATTTCACTGAAGTTTTGAAAGAGATTCAACTTCAAATCCAGATTAAATCTAACAGTTTTCATTTGCCTAATAAATTTCAGAACTGTGAATCGAAACGCAAGCATTCATTTGTTTTAAAACAAATTAAAATGTATCAGTCCAAAGAACTTTCGAGATTGACCTTTGTTAAACTAGTATCGCGTTATTATGCCGGACTCAAAAAGTAAAAGTATAATTAATAATTAAAAATTAAAAAGTAAAATTTTAACAAATCTTAAAAACTAGTAACTAAAGTAAAAGTAAAGATTTATATGGACAAAATTTTTATTTGAATTACTTTAACATTGTATAGTATTGTATAGTATAGTATTGCATAGTATTGACACGTGGATTAGGCCTAATGGGGATAACACTAAAACAAACGCGCCTCATTATACTTTACCTCCAGAGTGGTGCGGAAAAAGCATACAAATCTATTCCCAATACAATTTCAGATATCACTGAACTAGGAAGGGTGAGAGAAAGTAGGGTTGGACATAGTTGGAAGAGGATAGATCCGTAGTCCGTGCAGTGGAAGGGGACGTTCGCCCCCCTCAGCCGGTGCCTACCTGTGAAACTCGGGAGCGAAAAGCATACTACCCAAAAATTCAACTACACTCGGATTCCGATTTGAGTACGATTTTCGTTCTGATCTCCGACTCAAATGGGGATTCTCCGAACGTAAACATTAGGGCCGCCTGAACACTTAGTGTGAATATGACTTCAAGTATATTTTGTTGAAAATTAAACTATTTTGTTTTTCAAAAATCATCTTTTATGGTAAAAAAAGTAATCTTATTCGTTGAAATAAAAAAAACTCATTTAAATTTTAATATACGTTTTATTCCGTTTATAAAAAATACTACGTTAAAAATGTAACAAGATTAAACTTCTGGTCTTTGAATATTAATGGTCAGGGAATAGAAAAAATCAGGGAATTTTAGAAATTGAGTTTTGCAAAGAATGTAATCAGGGAAATACTTTAAAAAGTATAGTTTACAACGTCTGCACTTTTCAATATTCACGAATTTAATTCTCAGCCATTCAATTTTCATCTAATGATTAGTATGTAAACCCTGCTAACAAATTGTATTTTTAATATGAGTTCTGGTGAAGTATAATGTTCTATTTCCCTAAATTCTTCCTAAATTAAATCTATTACTAGCTAAACTGAGCTTTGGTCTGACTTCGTAACTTGGATCGAGTCTTATAATTATGTCTCTACGAATCCGATTTATTTATATCGTTTTGCATACATTGGCTTTTCTACGACAAGTTTCCTCTCTTCAAATACTCAATGCCACCGATTTCGCATGCAATTATACAATTACCCATTTTTGGCATTTAGTGCGCCACTAACATGAGTCTGAAGTTCCCAACATTTACAAAAAACGAAAAATAAAATATTTGTAAAGTCAAAATGTTTTCCTTGTTTATGACAGTATTATGTGCCAAAAGTCCCATCTTAAAGTTTCAGCCCTTTAGCGTATATGGAACCCACCCCAAATCAACCCCTAGATATAATAAAATTCGTTAAAAATACACAATTTCGAAAAGTCAAAATGTTTTTAATGATAATTGCTGCATTTAGTGCCGAAAATGGCACCAAAAAGTTTCACCCCTCTAGTGCATGTGGAACACTCCCCAAATCAACCCCTGCACACTATAAAATTCATTAAAAATACATAATTTCGAAAAGTCAAAATGTTTTTAATGATTATCCCTGCATTTAGAGCCAAAAGTACCACAAAAAAGTTTCTACCCTCTAGTGCATGTGGAACACACCCCAAATCAACCCCTGCACATTTTTCGAAATTGTGTATTTTTAACGAATTTTATAGTATGCAGGGGTTGATTTGGGGTGTGTTACACATGCACTAGAGGGATGAAACTTTTTAGTTGCACTTTAGGCACTAAATGCAGCGATAATCATTTAAAACATTTTGACTTTTCGAAATTGTGTATTTTAAACGAATTTTATAGTGTGAAGGGGTAGATTTGGGGTGTGTTCCACATGCACTAGAGGGATGAAAATTTTTACTTGCACTTTAGGCACTAAATGCAGCGATAATCATTTAAAACATTTTTAATTTTCGAAATTGTGTATTTTTAACGAATCTTATAGTGTGCAGGGGTTGATTTGGGGTGTGTTCCAGATGCACTAGAGGTATGAAACTTTCTTGCGGTACTTTTGACTCTAAATGCAGGGATAATCATTAAAAACATTTCGACTTTTCGAAATTGTGTATTTTTAACGTAGTGTGCAGGTGTTGCTTTGGGGTGTGTTCCACATGCACTAGAGGGATGAAACTTTTTAGTTGCACTTTTGACTCTAAATGCAGGGATAATCATTAAAAACATTTTGACTTTTGGAAATTGTGTATTTTTAACGAATTTTATAGTGTGCAGGGGTTGATTTGGGATGTGTTCCACATGCACTAGAGGGATGAATCTTTTTGGTGGCACTTTCGGCACTAAGTGCAGCAATAATCATTAAAAAAATTTTGACTTTTCGAAATTGTGTATATTTAACGAATTTTATAGTGTGCAGGGGTTGATTTGGGGTGTGTTCCACATGCACTAGAGGTATGAAACTTTTTTGCGGTACTTTTAACTCTAAATGCAGGGATAATCATTAAAAACATTTTGACTTTTCGAAATTGTGTATTTTTAACGAATTTTATAGTGTGCAGGGGTTGATTTGG
>NC_046662.1:77489114-77521442 GCF_010883055.1 Belonocnema kinseyi | reverse complement strand
ATACATACATATTCGAATAACTCACTTTTTAGCGTGCTTCATATGAATTAAGTTGTGCCATTTTTACCTTAAGATAAAAAAAGTGTGTTGTAAAGTCATTAAAAATGCAGATTAATCGTCGTAAATGATCGACGAAGCTGGACTTTTCCCGAAGCGATGTTATATATTTTTTGTTTTTGTCAGCTAAGAATGTAAGTTCAAAGAAAATTTTTAGTGGCTATTGTGCAAAATTCTATTGACATATTTTGTGAAACTTGTTCTATTAATTTGCGACGTGAAAATATGGCAAGCCTTTCGTCGGTGTAGATAGCGATATCGGTCGATGAATCATCATGCTTACCTACAAAGCAGCTTACCTACGTAGGCAATGCATATCACGCTTGCGCAATCGCGTGTTTCTTTGAACTTTCTGCTTCATCTGTGAACAGGTTCTCTGAATATAACTCTTTTTTTTCTGCCGTGCCACCTTAAACGTTTCAAAGTCACGTTAATGCTCTACTCAACTCTACTTACAGCAAACAGTTGTTCATTGTTAGCCTCAGAAGGGAAAATTTGTAAATTATAGTAGACACAAAGTATAATAGTAATTAAAGAGCTCTTATGATTAAAATGCAGATGATATATTCAGCAATTTCATAAGATTTCAGTACAAATGAAGCCATACGCTAATAAAATGTTTTTAGTTTCATCTTGTGTGTTTTAGATTTTGCCCACTTTTGGCCAGTTCGCTCTACATTGGACAGTCGATTCTACAAATCGACATGAGAATTATTTTTCAAGAGCACCGTTAACTAGAGAAACTGGACGGTAACTTTGCGATCTAGAAAATAGACGCCCGAATACGTCAAAGATAAATTGACAAGAATATCGTCAACTCGGAGATAACGGCATTCATTAAAATATTCTATGGCTTTTCGGCGCTCAGATAATTGGGAAATGGAGCGTAACGACTTCACGGCGTTCCTCCGTATTATTAGGAAGCTAGAAACATGTTTTTGATTTGAAAGTACATTTTATAAACGAATATAAACTAAAAAGAACTAATTGTGCCCCAAATTAATTGCATAAAGAAAGTTAAAATGAGAGAAATATGTTTTCAAACAACACTGTACAACGGCTCATTAGAGCCAGATAAATGACAATTGAAAAAACAGGGAGAAATAAGGACATACAAATCACCTACCTCTCTCAGTTCTTTATTATTTATCCGTCTTTTTTATACTACCAGGATCCAACATGTTTCGGGGCCTCTTCAGGAAAATTTTAATAGGAAACTAATAGGGAGTATTTATATTTTATGCTAATATTAATTATGCAGAATTGAATTTGTAGTTCATCATTAAGGAATTATTATCACCATTTACATTTTTATCTTTAGTATTTCTGAGAATTGATGGTATCTTAAAAAAAATTAAATAATGAGTGTTTCGGTTAATAATGTCGATTTTGCTGAAAGATGGCATTACTAATACGTTTGTTGGTATAGACGCATGGCGTCTATGGCATTTTGAAGGTTAGACATACGTCACCAAAAGCCAGTTTCTTCTGGATTGTCATTGTGCAAAGAACATATTTTTTGAAAGCTTTGAAAATGTCGAATTACGTACCTGAAAACGCCGTTTAGCTGGGAAGTTTAAGAACGTTCTTTCATTTGAAGAAAACAGCTGCTGAAAGTTATAGATTATTAGTTGAAGCTTACGGGGAAAATGTTATAACCCAAAAAAACTTGTAAACGATGGTTTCAACTGTTTGAAACTGATTACTTCGATATAGAAGGCAAGGAGCGTCCAGGTCAGCTCACAAAGTTTGGAGATGAAGATTTGCAAGCTTTATTGGATGAAGACTCGAGGCAAACGTTAAAGCAAATGGCAAATGCAATGAATGTTGCCCACTCCACCATTTCCGAATGTCTACACGCATTGGGAAAGGTCCAGAAGGTAGGGAAATGGGTTCCATATCAATTGAAAGACAGAGACATTGAAAGGCGAAAAACCATTTGTGAAATTCTGCTAACCAGACAGAAAAGAAAAGGTTTCTTGCTTCGAATTGTGACAGTGATGAAAAGTAGATCTATTTTGACAACCCAAAGCGAAGAAAATCATGGGATAGACCCAGGCCAGCCTTCAACGTGACAACCAGTGCGCAATATGCATGGAAAGAAGGCTTTGCTGTGTATTTGTTGGGACAATAGTGGAGCTGTGTATTACGAACTGCTGGAACATGGTGAAACGATAACTGGCGCACGGCACCATCCAGAATTAATCAAATGAAACAAAGCACTGAAGGAAAAACGAGCAGAATACGCGCAAAGACACAAGAAAGTTATTTTTCAACATGACAATGCACGGCCTCATGTTGCGAAACCAGTCTAAAACTATTTGGAAAACATTAAATGGGACATCCTACTCCAGCCGCCGTATTCACCGGACTTGGCCCCATCGGATTACTACTTATTCCGATCGATGCAGCACGTATTTCAGAGAAAAATGTACAGTTTTACGAAGAAGTGAGAATTTGGCTCGATGAATGGTTGGCCTAAAAAAATAAACAGTTCTTTTGGGAAGGAATCGATGCATTGCCAGAAATGAAAGAATCTTGAGAGTTCATTTGACAGTTAATCAGTTCTAAACTCAATTTCAATCTATGATGAAAATTTGCCTTTTTGTATTTTTTCCCCTAAATCCAGTAAAAGATAGAATCTCTTCTTTCCAAAAATTATTCTTAATCACATTGAACAAAAATAATTTTTTTTTCTTCTTCTGAATATATCTACTGATTTTAAAACATGTCTTCCTGGTTCAAGGACATAACGCATACTGAGACAGAGACAAGTGTCTACCCACTAAATTTGAAAAAAAAACACAGACTACAGTTTCATAGAAAAGATATCCTAAAAGTACCTTTTAAAGAAATACCTTAAGAACTGTATTTAAAATATTTTCACAAATTTATAAAATAAGTTTTTAACCAATTTAATGTCTATCATTTCAGTATTATCGTTTCTAAGGAGATTTTCTTATTTGTTATTGCCGTTTTCAAAAGTTCGATTGGTTTTCAATCAAAAAGGTTTTACCTCGAGAAAGGCCATAATCAGATTGATAAAAATGATTAATTTAAAAGTAAATGTTAAAACTTTTTATTTTCGGAGTTAAAAAACGGAGGAACATTACAAAATTTTCGATCCTAGTCGCTTCTATTTTGATTCATGTTTGCTGTGAATCAAAGGATGTTATATATGAGCAAGTTTGAGTGCGTCTAGGGCGCGCGAATGTTAGTTCTTGCGCTTCGGGCTCGATAATGTATTTCCCTCGCGCCACGTGCTCGGTGTTTCTGCACAGACTTTTTAAAACGAATGGTCAAAGCATCGACAACAGTAATTTGGCAATTGTGAATTCTCATTTGTTAAAGCTCCTTCTGCTTTAACGAACACATTCTCATCACTTATGTCCTGCTTCGCACTCGAGTTTACCCCTGAAATTGTATACCATTCTCATAAATGTATATTATTATAATTCATAACATTCATTGGTATTAAAACTAACGTAGTTTCATTGTCTTAAAAAAAAGCATATGAAAAAAATGGGTGAAGGAAATTTTGTAGCTACGTTTTGGAATATACGCCTTAATAAACATTTTAATTGGTCTTGTGTCGTTTTTTCAAACATTCAATTCAAATGCAATCTTTGATTTTTGATTATTTTCTGTGCGGTCAAAATTTGAATTTTCAATTTTTCGAAAAAATCCAAAAAGTTGTTCCGATAATCTTGTAGGGTTATCGAAAATTAACATTTTTTTCTCTTATCTTTTCTTCATATCCTGCGATATTTGGCTTAAAATCTCATCTTCGTGTGTTTTTGGTATTTTGTAAATGCTGTAACTCTGGTAATTTTCAGTTTTATAAAAAAAGTCACGAGGACACATTGTTCGACTTTTTGAATAATACGAATATCCGTGCAGAGAATTTTTGAATCTTGAACAAAAGTGGTCTTAAAAATATTCAAAATGCCCTCACTTTTTGAATTTTTATCCAAAATGGCTGGCTGACGAACTTGACCTTTAGTTTAGGACACTAAGACAGTGTACCAAAGTCCAATCTAATAGATTAATTCTTTTCAAAAATTATCGTGATAACAGGCAAATACATACAGACATATTCGTAAAAACTTGTTTTTTGGATCCAGTGGGTTTTAAAACGTGGAGATTTGACCAAAACTGGAGCGGGGGTCAAATTTTACACAAATCTAATACCGAATTTGACCGAAAAATGTAATTTTTGGATTTTCCATTATTTTTTATGCTGTCAAAATTTGAATTTTCGATTTTTCAAGAAAATTCCAAAATTTGTTAGGATAATCTTATTGGACATTCAAAAAGCAACATTTTTCTTCTCTTGACTTTTTTTCATATCGTGCGTTATTTGGTAGCAAAAGTTTGGGGCTAAGCGCGCACCTTTGGATTTCTCAAACCAATTTTCTAAATTCAAATAAAACATTATATTTCACTCTCAAATTTTTATTTTAAGGACTTACGAGGCAGGTGGAGAGTAGAGAGTTTTTTCTGGCTCTAAGACGCACTTCTTTAACTTTTTTCAGCTCCAGATTAGAAACGGCGGTTTTCTGATGGCCGCGCATGAATGAAAAATCCGAGTTTCTAATGCAGTTGGGCACAAAACAATTTTTCACTATCTCGTAGCGCGCCGTTTTCCATGGAAAAGTACGCGCTCAGCCCCTAGCGTAATTTTTTGTCGTTGGCCGAAAAAAAGACGTAAATAATGCTAAGCCACCCTTATTTAGTGATAATAGCTTACCTTATTTTCACAAACATGTAAAACATATTCAGTATCCAGGCGAATCGACTTGACCGGGTCACCGAAAAAACATAACTAAATCTTTGTTGCGGGTAATCTTCAAGCAGATAACGTTGTGTAATAAAGATTAAATTTTGATGTTTTCTGTGTTTTTAATGTAAAAGAGTGGCACAGAAAAAACGAAAGATAAAGTTTACATCGATTCCAGGTAAGAGATTCACCGCAATAAAAATTAACCTTGCTGGATAAACTTTACGTGAATCGAAGAAAATTTCCTATTTTTAACATCGCCTGGATAATCTTTCGCCTTCTAATCGCTCGATTTTTATTCGAGATGTAGCGTGAATTGCGACGCCAGTGCTATCTATCGTCGTTTAACTTTATTAAATTGGATAGAACTGAGGATTTTCATCTGTCAGTTGCTTTTTACGCTTTTTGCTAAATGGTCATTTATAAGTTCTAGTTCCTTTACAATAGTCTAATTTATTTCGGATGAGATATATCAGTAAGCACATTTTTTTTCTTGTTGTCTGTTGCTAATTCTAAATGTTTTACCGAAATTTGCTCACTTCAGCGTGACGCAGTAGACGAGATCAAAATTATTCTCCTAAGCTCGGTGAAACATTCGTTGAAATATGTTTAATTTTTAACCCATTGCTGGTAAGGATGTCGCGGCGCCGTAGCAGACGACAGCTCTTATTCCACCGTAGGATAAACTTTCGCCAAATAGCATGTAAACTTTAACAGCGGGAAATTTTACATGCAACAAAATTTAACTTTAGTTTTTTCTGTGGAATGCTTAGTCCCGGTCTCGCCCACTGTTTATTTCAATTTATAAATAGATGTTCTTATAGCTTTAAATCTGTTGTCGAAAGCGAATTAAAAAATTAATTAACTTTTTTCTGTTGGGACAATTTGTTGGACGTCTCCAATACTTGTGTTGCACGAAAACAAAGGCTAATTCGAATTTAATTAAAAAAATATCACCTGAAACATTATGAAACACGACTGTTACACGTTTTAGACACACATACATGCTGGTTTAACTTTGGATGTTTCAATATTTTATTTTTAAAATAATTGGTAAAAGCTTTACAAACCGGGAAACTGCTCAGAAATGACCTCGCATTTTGTTGCATTCTGGTCACATTTGAAATAAACAAATGAAGAGCTTTGGTATACAGTCTAAACTCGATGGCAGTACACGTTTTATGCCATTACTGCTTCAAATTGTGTGCTTTATGGAGACTCATGAAAAAATATAAGTAGATTTCTTTTGGGGGAAATTGCCTGAGAGAAATACAATAAAGTTAGAATACCGATGAAATTTACTTCAGGCCGATATTAAAACCGCATAAAATAAGAAATAAAGTAAAAAACTTAAAATTCCCGGTAAGTTATTGCCATCATAATGCGTATGAAAGGTATTGTAGAGTTTAACACATCTAATTCGATTTCGATTGCAGGGTGTTTTTGCATCATAACTTGTCGCTACTCAACGTGCCCTTTAACCACAATGGTGGCTTAGTCTTAATCAAATTCCTTCATACTTCTTGTTGACCAAATAAAGGTTTACCCTGTACTGTTAAATGCGTTTCCGATGTCATGAAATTCAATCTCAGCTTCGTCGACCCTTATCAATTTTCTCGAATCACGCTAGCGCGTATATGATTTTTGCACTCCCGCAGGCATAGCGAGTTGAAAAATAAAATAAGAAATGAGCTTTCGTGTTTCACATACACTAATGCATTGAATACTATAGGTATTGTATACCTTATACGCTAGTATTAAAATTAATATACCTCTATCAACTTACAGCTACTGCTGTTAACCCTTATCTTGAGTATTATTATTCAAATAATATATTACGACTTTACTATTTTTTTTAAATAGTGTAGATTTTAAATCCTAACTTTTGAAGCTATTATATACCCTATAAGGCTCTACTGGAGGCCTTAAGGATTAAATCGGGTTTCTACAGATTTTTAGGTGAAAATTCGTCTCTATGGGATGAAAATTCCTCTATATGGTGCATTCTCGTTTTTGAATTCGACTGTTTTTAGTTTCAAATTAAAATCTTTTTTTGGTTGAAATATTAACTATTACGCATTTCATTGAGAACAAATGATTCCTTTTTGGTTAAAAATTCAACTATTTAGTTAAATATTTATTTTATTTGGTTAAAGATTAGTGTTTTTACTGAAAATTTAAATATTATACTTTCAGTTACGAATTTATCTGCTTTAGGTGACAATTCAACCATATTGTATTGAAAATTCGTCTTTTTAGCAGAAAATTTATCTCAATCGGGGAAACTTCATCATTTGGTTTAAAAGTGCTTTATTTGGTTGAAAATTTGACTATTTTGTTAAAAATTCGTGTATTTTTTTGGCTTCAAGTTTATTTTTCTTAGTGAAAATTTAACTATTTTATTTTTGGTTGAAAATTTGTCTTTTTCGGGTTGAAAATTCAACTATTTGGTTAAAAATTCATTCTCCCAGTTGAAGATTTATCATTTCAATTAAAAATTTCTTGCTTCAACTGAAAATTTAACAATTCTATTTTTTATCAAAACTTGATATTTTTATTGAAATTTAATCTTCTTGTTAAAAAATCATCTTTTTAGTTAAAAGTTTGAATATTTCGTTAAAAATGTATTTCATTGGGTTAAAAATTAATTTTTTTACTTAAAATGAACTCTTCTATTTTTTCTCAATAATAATTTCCTAGGTTCAACATTTTTTTATTAAAAATTTACTTTTATAACTGAAAATTTAACTATTCTATTTTTGGTTGAAAATTGATCGATTTTAGTTGAACATTCATCTATTTTGTAGAAAATTGATCTTTTTTGGTAGAAAATTCATGCTTTGGGCTTGATCAGGGAATTTCGAAATTGGGATTTTGTAGCAACCCTGTTAAACTAATCTGATTTCAGCGCATTCACCGATAAATTAATACGGTTAGAGTAGTGAATACAAAATAAATCAGCGGATATGTGTGTGTGTTAAAATATGTTCCTATTAAAATTAATAACGATACGAAATTAGGTTAAATCTGCAGAATGCTTCTGAGATAATTATTTAAATGGTATGTTCAGATAAGAGATCATGGGCAGTCTTGCGCGCGCCACGGCGCGCGCCTATTTATCTTTTTATGAAAAAGACTAAATGAAAAGCCTATCTTTTCTATGTTATACATATTTAATGAATGTTACAAAATATTAGTACGAAATATTAGAAGACACCAACGGATGAGTTCTGTATCTGAAATTGCAATTAATATTTTATAATAGGATTTCAACCAATTTTATAATTTTTGGTAAAAAATGAAATTGAATTTTTTTATTCCAAATGAGCTTTTTTATTAAAAATTAATTTACACCTAATATTTATGAATAGCATTTATTACAATTTTTTAACTCACTTTGAAGATGATCGTATTCTTTAAATAATGACCTTTGCATTTTACACGACAATTCTTATAAATCAATTTTGCAAAATTTTGGAAAGCGCATTATAATAATCAATGACCTTATAGGTAGAAAAACACTTGTAATAAGCTTGTTGCCACTCTGTAAACTCTCCCTTGAAAATCTTGGTCAAGTCTTCCCAATATTAGTTCATGCGTTCAATGTCATTCAAATTTTAGTAATAACTGTTTCATTATTCCGACTTATACAAAATCATTACACTACTTTGTAAGGAATAACGCGATATATGATTACTGTACGAAATTTGATTACAAGAGTAGATAAATCCTATCAAAGTCGGAAAAAAAATAAATTATTGAACACAAATTTCTGCCAATTGTCGAATCTTGGGCTTAGTTAAGTCTCCCACTTTCCCCTGGACTTTTCACATTAAAGTTTATGAAAAACATAAATATTTTCTTTAAAATTAAACAAATAATTATTACATTTCAAACTACATTGAAATTAATGAAATTTTGTATTCAAAATTACACTTTCAACAAATAAATACTTGAAAACTTATCATTTGGGGTGAAGGTGTTGTGAAAAATGTGGTTTATGGTGGTAGATAGAGAGTTAAGGTGTTATAACTGTTATAAAGAAAAATAGTCAAAAGTTTAAGAATTGGGACAAATTTTTTTATTTCCTGACTGACAATTCTTTATTTGTTGAAAATTCGTCGTTCTAGTTTAAAAATTCATAATTTTAGTCAAAAATTCATTTTGTTAAAAATTTGTCTTTTTTAGTAGAAAATTAATCTTCTTGTTTGAACATTCATCTTGCTGATTTAGGATTCAACCATTTTTCTGACCATTTTTTTTCAAAATTAATTTATTGAAGTGAAAATTTAACTTTCCATTTTTTGTTAAAAATTTATTGATATTTTTAATTACAATCTGTTTTTGTAGAGAGTTCATCTTTTTTTTAATTACACTTCTTTAAGTTGAAAATTATTTTTTGAACTAAAAACTGAACTTTTCCATTTTTCGTTCAATATTAAGTTAATAATTGAAGCTTCATCTGTTTCGGTTTAAAACGAACCTTTTTGATTGCAAATTCAAGTATTTTCTTCAAATATATATTTTTTTTATTGATTTCTATAATGGTAAAATCTACTTATATTACTTTGGCTAAAAAATGATATTTTTTGGATAAAAATCATATATTTGTTTGAAACTTTCTAGATTTTGTAGGAAACTCTAAATTTTTTGTAGAAAAGTAATATTCTTGGTTCAAAATTCATATTTTTCATTAAGGATTCAGTTATTTTAAAAAAATTCCTTTTCACTTTGTCAAAAACCAATTTCTTTAAAAGAAATTTCGATTCTACTATTTTTGGTTGAAAATTTATATCTTACATTGAAAATTTACCTTTTTTACTTAATATTTTAATTTTTTAATTTTTCTGTTTTGGTAGAAAATTAATACTATTGGCTTAAAATCGATCTTTTTTCGTCAAATATTGACCTTTTTGGAAACAAATTTATCTGTTTTGATACATTATTTAGAAACTCAGAATTTTTTTTGAAAATTCGTCATTTTTGGTCGAAAAATAAACTTCTTAATTGAAATTTCATCTTTTTTTCAAGAATTCTATTATTTTGTCAAAAATTCCTTTTTTGGTAAAAAATTTATTTATTTAAGAAAAAAGTCGATTATAAAATTTTCGATAGAAAAATTATATTTAAAAAAAAATTGATTTTTTTGTTTGTTAAAAATATAAATTTTTAAAACCACATTTTTAAGGTAGGAAATTAATCTTCGCGGTTGAAAATTCATCTTCTTCATTGAGGGTTCAATTATCTTTTGAAAATTCCTCCATATCTAATCAAAAATTAATTTATGTAAAATAAAATTGGATTATATCATTTTTGGTAGAGAATTGATATCTGAAATTAAAAATTTATCTTTTTTAGTTAAAAGTTCAACCATTTGTTTGAAAATGCACATATTTCGATGAAAATCCGTGTACTTGGTAGGAAATTAGTCTTCTTGGTTGAAAATTGATCTCTGTGATTAAGAACAAAACTTCTAAGTTGCACATTGTTCTTTTTTGTTAAAAATTAAATTCTTTAACTAAAAATTTAACTATACCACTTTCGGCGAAACATTGAAATTTTGAATTACAAATTGATATTTTTGTGTTGAAAATTCAGTTATTTGTTTCAAACATCGTCTTTTTACATTCTCGTCATTTATGATTCAGAAAGTATTCGAATCGTCGGAAATTTGACATCACAGTTTTTCAACGGATCTCCACGTTTCGAGACCCCCTGAATCCGAAAATAAGGTTTTTATGATGGCGTCTGTCTGTCCGTCCGGCCATCCGTCCATAATCACGATAACTCTCGAAAAAATGAATGGATCAAATCCATCTTTTGCACACTCTTTTAAGGTCCTAAAATAAAGGACGACTTCGTTAACCAGGCATTTTTGATGAAAATTCAAAAAGTGAGCGCATTTTGAACATTTTTGAGACCACTTTTTTCAGAATTTGAAAATTCTATGTACGGATATTTATAGTATTAAAATGGACAAAAAATTTACCCCAATTACTTTTTTCGACAAAAAAGTTCCCAGAGTTATAGGATTTTCAAAATTTTTTAAAACAACCGAAATTCAAAATTTTAAGCCAAACAAAGTAAGAGATGAAAAAATGTCAAAGGAAGAAAAACATTGCTTTTTAAAATCCATATATGAGTGTCATAACAAATTCTTCGATTTTCTTGAAAAGTCGAAAATTCAAATTTTGATTGCCCCAAAAATAATGAAAAATAAAAAAATTCCATTTTATGGTCAACCTATGCAAAATGCGAAAAAAGATGAATTGACAAAAATTGTGATCCCCAAAAAAATTTACAAATTAGTTAATAATCACTTCTTGATAGGATGCTTACTTTTTGTTTTATTCGTGAAAAATAATATTGAAAAAAATAAAAAAATAAAAAAATAAAAATGTGTGGAAAAACGACGAAAGTTACGAGAAAAAATCCAACAAAACCTGTTTATAAATGTCTGTCGGAAATCGAGCGGGCAGCGCGCGTGTCACGATGAGAATGTGCACTTCAAAGCCTACAGAGCTTTGAGAATCTTAATCTATACTCAATTACACAATTCAGAATATGAAAACGTCCATAAATACTGGCGTATGAAAGTGATCTTTTTGATAAATTTTTATTAAAGCATTCCAAATGCAAACAATAAATATCCGAATAATTCTTTCAGCTAAAAAGGAATATTCCTATTTCTGGTTCTATATATTTATATTTTAAATTGAAAATTTATCTTTTGTAGTTGAAAACTCCAATATTTGTTTAAAAATTGATCTTTTTAATTGAGGATTTAATTATTTTATTACAAATTTAACGGCACCATTTTAGGATGAAAAATTATATTTATAGTTGAAAATTTTTTTTTTTTTCAGTTGAAAATTCGTCTTTTTCGTAGAAACTTAGTTTTCTTTGTTAAAATCTTATCTTGTTTATTGAGGATTCAACTATTTTCATGATTTTTTTGTTTATTAAAAATTAATGTCTTTAAGGAAAATTTGCATTATATCATTGTTGGTTGAAAACTAATCGTTTTTTGTAGAGAAATAATATTATGCGTAAAAAATTAATCTGTTTTATATTATTTTTAACATAGATGTCCAAATTTGAGTTTTTATTGTCTTATATGGGGAAAAAAGGTCTTGCATTATTTACTATAAAAAAAATTTTATCCCTGAGACATGCTCCTAAATAATGCATAGAACCTGCTTGATTTTAAGTGAATTCTATCTTATTCTAAACACTTTTTATTATATTGTTCTAGGATTTACAATTAATTTAGTTGAAAACAATTTACATCTGTATAAGGTTTCTTACAATTTATAATAATCATGTTTGTACAAACATATTATTTGCAAAATAATAAAAAAGGAATAAAATTTTATTGAAAATTTGTGTTTTTTGTTAGAAATATAAAATTTCTCCCTTGAAAATTTATCTTTTTGATGGAGAATTCAACTATTTTGTTGCAAGTTTCTTTTTAGTTGGCAAAAAACTAATTTCTTGCCGATCATTGTGTGATAATGAAAGTGCCCGTATATCCCTATAGTATGTACGTGTTGCTGGAGGTTTTCAAAATTGTGTTTTTATAAAATAAATATTGAGTATTTGGCAAAATTGTCGGTAGATATGAAGATCCGATACATTCATAACATTGAACATAATTCATTCAATCCTACATTTCTTAAACCATATATTATTTAAAAGCTTATAAAACATTGAAAGCCTATTTTATGCAGCTGTTTTGTGGTGAACGTGAAGTGTAAGGAGTTTAATGGTACTTTTCTGATACTGAGTAAAGTTAGTGTGATATTGAGTAACGTTAGTGTATTAGTGTATCAAGGCAGCTCCGTTGGGATCATTAACTTCAAGAAAACACGTGTAACTTTCCATTCCTATCTAACTCACGGATGCCTCTGTCCAAAAATATTTTTGCTCTGTCGCACGCGTGTAGCTATCAAAGAACGAGCAATCGTGACAATTTTTTTCGATATTTTGCAATGCTGTCTAACCCACTGATGCCTCGTGTCGCACACATATAACAATGAAATCGAGTATTGTGACAATCGAAATCGACAATATCGTTTAGAGATTTTATATTAAGGATAATGTGCGTTTGAAGTGAAAGCCCTTCTTTTCTGTTATTAGTTGCACAGTGTATCGTGAGAAAATAGAGCTAAGGAAAATGCAAGGTAAAAGTTACCGCTGAATAAGTTTAACGTTGGGAACATTGTTTGCACAAAAAGCGGTAAACTCGGGGCTCTTTGGTCGAAAAGTTTGTCGGAAAAATTTACTACTTGTAAAATCAAGTCGCGTGGCGTGTACTTCATATCAAAGGCCGTTCACTAGGGGTGTAGAAGGTTACGAACCACTTTGAGAATTCACGTCACTATTAAATCCCCCAGTAATAAACACAAAGCCATGATATCCTTCTAACAAAAAGATATCCATTCATAAAAAATGCCTACTGTCATGGTAATAATAATAATTAAAAGAAAAAGTTTCTACTCCCACTAATGGAAGACTTACAACTTTCTAGGATCAACTGGGAATGTTTTAGGAAATTTTGCATTTTAGGTTGAAAAAAGAAGTCCAGTCTTCAAACATATTTGCCAAACGTTTTTTAAGATTTTAAATTCAGATTTTACTGAATGAAAAATGTAAAGACTTCCTCTAAAGAACAGTAAAATTTCATTCATTCAAATTTAGAACACGAAATTTAAAACTGTTCTGATCTTTACTCGTATGTATCGCGGATTCTAATTCATTTTCTACATTTTCTTTTATTGTTATTGACTAATTTTTCCAAAAATTTAGCAATATTTATTTTAAAAGTTATTAAAAAATTTTTTTAAATTATTTTAATAATCAGGTGTGTTTTCTTTAGGGTTCCAAAGATATAAAAAAATCATTTTTCGATTTTTTGCAGTTAACGATGTTTTTCCAAATAACGGCAGCAGATTATGTCAGTGCATATTGGCCTATATTCTAATCCTCCTTAGAAAAATCGTTTCTTGCAAAGAGCAATCTACGCAAATACCAGCACTAAACAGGTCAGATTTTGAAGAACATTCGTGAACCCACAGATGTCTCCGATAACCACGGGACTGGTATCAATACCATAATACTCATAATAGGTCTGCGTTGACTAAACCAAAATCAGATCTTATACTTAGTTACAAGCCCATGATAATTGGTACAGAAACGCTGATTTGGGTTAATGATGTGTGTTTGTGTGTGTCTAGTACAGTGCTTGGTTTTGTTTCGCTTGCGGCAAACTACCTTCCGCAATGCAAGTATCTACGTGTGCAGTACTTAGCACACTGTAGTAGTACTCATGCCCTCAGCAGAGAACTCGCGAGAAGTTACATACGTATCCACCGTATCTACCTACGTAACGAGGTGAGTCTGAATTTCAGATTCCGAATTCGAAACGTTGCTCGTTCGCTTAATCAGATCCTGTTTGGAGACGGGACACAATCGAACCCTAGAGCAGGAAAACAGAGGTTTGGTTGGGTGTCGTCATTCTCTCGGGTCGTTTTCGTAATCCAGCGAACAATAGCTGCTCGTAGAAATGCAAGCTCTCCATTCGTTCTCTTTCGAAACTCAGAGATCCTCAAATCGTCCTAGTCTCGTCGCCCTGTCGACAAATAACGACAAACAGTTTTTGTCGATTTGTAGTGATAGAATGTCCCTTAATCTCAAACATGAAACGTCGTTTCGAATATCAAACAAGAGAAAGTATTTCTTCAATGTACTGTTATTCTTTTGTTTTATGTATAGTGTCATTTCCCGCTTGTAGTCTCATTTCTTGCATGACACTCAACTCTCCTAATTTTTGTTAGTGTTCCCACTACCAGGGGTCACAGTCAGTCTCCTATTTCCCTTTTCTCCCTGTTTTTTTTTTTAAATCCCTATAATTCCTATATTTGGCCATTTTTACCACTTTTCGGTCCGCAATACTACTCTGACCCAGGTGGCTGATTAATCTCTTTAGCGATCACCCCAAATAAAGAGTCTCATAAAGTCGTCATCTAGGGTTCCCCACTCGGACTTCATTAGTATTCAAGGTCTCTTGTTCCAGGCGTCATTCATTCTACTGGCACTCTTTTTATAAACTATTCGTCGTCACACTTTTCTGTCCTGGCATACTTCTCTAGCTTCCTTCACGTCCATGCATTTGTTCATGCAAGCTCTCGTGTTTCTGTGGCTTTTTATGTCTCTCTCGGTCTGTCTGTGCACGGAGAAAAACGGAATGTCCGTTTGACCACATAAATGTGCAGACAGACCATATTGCAGGGTCAACTATAGGACAGCCTTTGAAGATTGCTAAAGCAACTATCTCTAGAAGGCGAAAACAAGAGGTCCAAATCGACAATCTCAGAAAGTCGACTCGATCGTTTCGGGCCGTCGTCTCGGTCATCTGAAACTGGCTGACCCGATCATTGTGAAAGGTCGATTGGGAGATCTCGGATGGTTGATCGGGTTGTCTCAAACATTCGACTCAATCGTATCGGATGGGCGATTTGATTATCTCTGACAGTTAATGTGGTAATTTCGAATAATCGATTCGATAATTTTAAAGGGCCGACTTGATTATACCGAAGTGCCAATATAAATATTTAAGAAAGGAAAATTCGATTATCGCAGCGGGTCGATTCGAAAATCTGAGTAAGCATTCCGATAATAATCTTTAATAAAAAATCATTAATTCGTATAAAAATAGTTAAAAATGTAATTATTGAGAAAAAAAGTTAGGAATTTAATTTTAACGCTTTTTATACGAATAAGTATTTTTTTTACTGATGATTGATATAGAATAAAAACTGTTCATGAATTGATAAAAGTCATCGTACTATGCAATGAGCATAATTTAATGTAAGAATTCAGATATAGAGTACATAATATTCAACATGGTAGTCAAAAACATTACAATAAATTATAAATAAATAAATTTGAAATATAATTGTAATAAAATAAATTATAAGTTAGTTATGAATGGGTTAAATTCGAAAAATAATGTAGTTCTAAATGCATAGTTTTGTCTCATCATATATAACTTATTATATAGAACTTATATGAAAAGTTAGTGGACTGCACTTTAACTAACAGAAAAAAAATGCCAATGAGCATTCAGAGCTTTCAATTACGACGTACAAGAAACTGTACATAAGTGACAACGCTTTTTAATCATAATTAATTTAATTTAATTAATTCAATTTTGATCACAAACATTTAAAATCTTCTTTCAACCTTAATCTAAAAAGTAATACTAAACGCTCAATACTTAAATACTGAAACTACAATACCAAAACGTTTACAAACGTCGCTTTCCAGCTGATTTTCTTCTTTGTGATTCGTCCCATAAATATTCCCTAGAAAAACAATAAATAATCTTCAACAAACAAACAAATTTTTCAATAAAAAATTATCAATTTTAAACAAGATTCTCAAACAAAAAGTTAAAATATCAATAAACAAGAATAATTTTCTACCCCAAAAGACGAATTTTTAACCAAATATATGAATTTTCAATCAAAAAGTTCTACTTTTGACAAAGGAAAATCACAGAAAGAACCAAAATGTAATCCTTACAGTGATTTCAGAGTAAACTTTACTTGTTACGACTCTGTTGAATTTTGTTTTGTTTACATGCAACAAAATACAACTTTATCTAATTGGAAACTACCTGCAACAAAAATTCACATTTGTTCTGCCTGTGTTAATTTTTTTTACTAAAAAAGAAAAATAATTTTTAACAAAATACCAGAATTTTGAACTTCTGGAATGTACAGGATAAAGTCTCAACCAAATATGGAATAGTTACATATTTGGATTAAAAAATAATAATTTAACAATAAAAATGGATTTTCAATAAATTTCTTAAATATTTAGAATTCTTAAGAAAATACATAATCTTTTAGATACGTTATTTAATTTTAAAGCCAAAAAGAGGAATTATCTACAAAAAGTATAATTTTCAACACACAAAATATTATTATTCTACTAAAAAGTTTACTTTTCAAGCCCAAAAGATAAATTTTCTACGAAACAGTAGAATTTTTACAATAAAAGTTCATTTGAAATGAAAGGCTTGAATTTTCATTCAAAGATACGAGTATGAACTTTCAGATGAAAAATATCAATTTTTTACCAAAGATGAAAGTCTAATTGTCAGTTTAAAACATTAATTTCAAACAAACATGAAACGAATTTTCATTAAAATAGTTAAATTTTCAACCAAGAAATAAAACTTTCAAGAAAAAAAATGAATTTTTAACAATATTCTCAATTTAAAAGTAGAACTATCAACAAACAAGGATAATTTTCTACCAAATAGTTTGATTTTCAAACAAAAAGCTGAATCCTGACCAATAAAATTAATGTTTTATGAAAAAATACGATTTTGCCACTTATTCAATATACACGACAAAGTTTTAACCAAACATGGAATAGTTACATTTTCCGACAAACCAAATTTTAATAATAAAAACGAATTATTAAATGAGTGTAATTTTCGGTCAGATATTTTAATTTTCGAGGCAAAAGGACGAATTTACTACAAAGCAGTAAAATTTTTACCTTTAAAGTTTATTTTAAATGTAATATTTGAATTTTCAATCAAAAATTTGAACTTTCAACTAAAAAAGCTTTTTTTTAGCCAAATAGTTTAATTTTCACCTGAACTAGATCAATTGTTTACCAAAAATTAAATAATTTAACTGTCATTGCAAAAGATTTACTGTCAACCTGGCATGAAACGAATTTTCGTAAATATGGTTCAATTTTCATCCAAAGAAATAAACCTTCAACTAAAAAATGAAATTTTAGCAAACAGTTGCGTTTTCAATCAAATAATAGAATTTTTAATCAATCGAAATAAATTCTGAACCAAGAATATAATAGTAGCCTGTCCAGTACAAAATCCCCATCAAATTTGCAACCTACTTTATGGAAATTACCGCAAGGCTACTTTTTATTCAAGGACTATTAAGTATACTAAAACCACAGAAAATTGGTGAAATCCTTAAAATTAAAAAATATTTTTAATAAAAAAAACTAATCTTTTACAAAAAGTTGAATTTTCTACCGCATAATTGACTTTCCAACCAAATTCTTAAATTTCAAAGACAAAAAGACGATTTTTGTACACAAAAGAATATAATTTTTTACCCGAAAATAAGAAAGTTCAAAAAAAATTTCATTTTCCCCCAAATCATTTTCCACAAAAGGGAAGTTTTAATAAAAATGTTTAATTTTCTACCAAAGATATGAATTTTCTGCTAAAATTATTAATAAAAAACAATTAAATTTGTAAGAAATTACATAAATTTTGAATGGTATAGTTACATTTTTGAACTAAAAAGATTGATTTTTGAACAACAATAGAAGATTTAAATTTTCATTAAAAAATTAATTTTAAATTAAGAAAAATGAATCTTTCGCGAAATAGTTGAATTTTCAAGGCTAAGAGCCAAATTTTCTATATAAAACAGTAGAATTTTCAACACAAAAATATAAAATGTTAACAAAATAGTTCAATCTTTGGTTACAAAAATAATTTTTTATAAAAAAAGGGAAATTATAAAAAAGAAGATTAATTTGCAACTGAAGATATAAATTTCCTTTCAATCTTTAATAAGGATATAAAGAAATATAAATAAAGTTGATCTGTCCCTGATGATTAATTACCTCTTAATATATTGCGTAATGACGCTGGCCCTGCCATGTGCCCCTGCACGAATCTCATGGATCTCAAAGGTGAAAGGATGTTAGAACTGAAAAATAAAGATTTGCTTTTAAATTAATAAATACAATTCAAGTTTAAGCTAGCTTTTAATAGTTTAATGTTGGAATTATCAGTGATTACTGAAATAATGATAATCTAGTGCAAACTTACAATAACATCAAAAAGATTAAAATTTAATATCTCAAATGTCACATTAGTTATGTAAAATATTATTATTACTATTACTTATTTAAAAAATGTACTTACAGAATAAGATGGTTTAATTAAATTCTCAACAGATGCACGCACTTTACACATGAATACTATAGGGTAAAGCTTTCTTTTGTTTACGGATAACACTACTGCATGGTGGTCAGGAGACTTTTAAATTGGCACGCGCATGATTGACGCGCAAAAATCAAGCAGTTGACCATACGCGATGGCTTAGCTTCTTCTTCTTGGATGATCGAAATGAGTGAAAACAAGACGTTTGTATTAACCATCCCAAAAAGGATACCTTATTTATCCCTGATAGACTGGCCATAAAATGAGTATAAAATGAGTTTCATTAGTCGTGCATCTTTCTTTTTCTAACTAATTTTTCATGTGCTTGAAGTTCTGAACGTTCAAATAAACGAAATTTTTCACTGATAAATTTTTAAACCAGAAAAAGTGCTAAAATGTTTTTTTTTTTCATTTATATTGGAAATAATTTATTATTGAAACAGAATTATAATGCATATTTTTAGTTGCAGTTGGAATAATATTTATGGGTAAAATAGAAATGGGGAGAAATATTTTGTTAATTTGAACGTTCGGAACTTCAGGTACATCTTTCTTCCCATGTTTCAACTACTGTCTCTTCTGTTCCACATTCTTTGAGGATTATCTCTTTACTCACTTTTCCCATCAATCTCATTAATTTTACTCTTTTCCATTTCTTGATAAGTCTATGTCTCGCTACCTTATAGAACATTCGGTACAAATATAATATTATGTATGTCTTTTCACAAAGCTAATATTGATTTCATTGAAAATATTTTGTTTTTAAATAATTATCCTAAGGAATTTGTTAAAGTACATATTAAAGACAAATTAAAAACATTTCAAGAAGACGATACATCACACTTAAATTTAGGAACAGTAAATTATTTTGAGTCCAAATTTTTCGTGTCTATTCCTTTCCATGGTAGTTTATCGTTTGAAATAAAAATAATTCTGAAAAATTTTGATATTAAAACAGTTTTTAGAGTTGATTCCAAATTCAACAGTTTCATAAAATTAGGTAAAGATGTTTTGGACAATTTTAATTTGACAAACGTTGTTTATAAAATTGAATGTTTAGAATGTGGAAAAAGTTATATAGGTCAAACTGAAAGGTTACTGTACACTAGGATTAAAGAACACCATGACAATTTTAGACAGAGTCCAAAAAACCATAAAGTGATAGCAGAGCACCAGGTTCAGACTGGTCATGAAATAGACTGGATAAATGTTCAAGTTCAACACCATGAGCCTAATAAATTTAAAAGATTGTAAGCTGAAATGTTCTTTATTAAGAATGGAGGTGATAAATGCCTGAATGTAGTAACTGATCTCAAACATTATAGTTCTTTATATAACATAATCTTAGCTTCTTTAATTTGATTTCCAATTTTTTCATACTCCTATTATTACTAGTTAAATAATTAATTAGATGAAATTATTAATTATATTTAACTTCCATATTTTTTCCTATTGAACCTTATACTTCGAAATTATAGTTACATTACTGATATCTTATCCTGTGTACACCATCTCTCTCTATTTTCTCGTTCTCAATACCAAACGTTAAAATGGAGCAGAACGCAAATTTCTGCTCCTTAATTTTAAAAATGATTTTACTGATATACAATTGAGCATTCTTCACAAGTTTGATGAAACATTAACAAATTTTCAAATTTTCTTTTTTTTTGTTCTCATGTCGTTTAATTTTTAATAACTATCTCATTAAATTTCACAATTTTTTTATTATAAAAAAATGTTTTTATTTATTTTTTTAACCGACGAATTAATTAAGAATTAGAACCTGAGAGGATGGTTCTTTTAATTTTACAACTTAAATCGACCTTAATGAAGTTTTATTCCTGATGAGGAGAGTGTTATACTCTCGAAACGTTGAAAGTTTTATCTTCAATAAAGGATCTAACATCTATTCCTTTAATTTTTTTTTGTCTAAAGTAAGTCATCTCCACTAGAAAATAACCACTATACAATATAAAAACAACTCAGACGAAAAAACACCAACAGCATATCAACAATATCGATTTACCATAAGTATATTTATTATTATTTTAGCTTTATTAGATATATTTTTTACTTCTGATAATGAGGCCTGCTCTACCGATAACACCTTCTTACCCTCGTTTATACTCCTAACTACCTATCTATCTTTTCGTGTGAATAGGCTACTAAAATATATACGTACTTTTCAACTTGTTCTATTCTCTCATTATTTTAGACAATGTTGCACATTGTTTACTCACTCTTTTAATCTAAAAATATATCCCCCCACCCCCCGTTATACCTCCACGTACGCTGCCCTCTCTCACTTTTCTCATATGAACTCATAGATTTATTACTTCTGTGAGTAACATCTCAGGTGGAAATGTCGGTTGGGTGCCGGAGTTCACCATCGGCTCAGTACTGGCCCAGTACTGCCCACCAGTACAGACAGCCGGTGGTTCGCCCAGTACTGGCAGAACGTTGGCTGCACGACCGGGGCGACACTATGCCAGTAGTACAAAAATAGACTTAAAAAAAAAAACACGTCTATAAATGTTGTCAGGGTGTTTTGAAATGTCGAAAAAATTGACTATACAATTAAGGTGAAAACATTTTTTTTCTATTACTTTTTTAAGGAAAATATTCTCAGTTCCACCTACATGAAAAATTTTAAATGTTCAGAAAAAATTACATTAAATGTATGCCTTAATCGTTGTAGAATAGTCTAAAACGCCTAAAAACTAAAACGTTACACGAAGGTTTAAAGAAAATTGTTATTAAAAAAATGGCTGCGCAACGTGGTAAAATTACTAAGTTCCGTTGATGTAAATTTTAAATGCTTATTAATTGTTACTATCAGAACTTTTAAAATTGTCTAAAACGCGAAAAAATAAAATATTACACGAAGAAAAATTGTAGTCGATTTAAATTATTTATTTAATAATTTTTTAATTGATATTCCTGTTAGAAGTTCGTGTATTTTATATTCGCATAACGTCGTATAATAATAAATAGTTAGAAAAAGAGAGCCAGTACTGGGCCGGTGGTGTATTTCCACCTGGAATTGTTATCTTAGATCAATAATTTTTGAAATTGTTCAAAAGAAAAGAGTTTGTTTTCTTTGAACCCGAAATGGTGTGACGATATGTCTGGTAAATCTCACAATAATTTTGGTTGAAATCGAGTTTTATTTTTGGGTGTTCGATGATAGTTAAAATTTCTAACAAGAATCACAATTTAAAATCATAAGGTTTCGAAAACAATCCAAATTTCTAAAAAAATCCCAATGTTCAAGAATTATATGTACCCAAGTAGGGAACCTTACATAACGACTTCGTAAGGTTCTTCGCTCTGGGGTGATTGATAGAGAAATTGATCAGCAACCTGGGTCGGAGCAGTGTTGCGGAACGAACGTGTTATTTACTTAAATAGCACGAGAATTCTGTATCAATCTGCAAAATCTCTATCCCTTCCACCTATTACTCCTTTCCCCTACCGAGTAGGTAGGGGATTTTAACGGTTTTTAACATTAGATTTTAACGGTTAAAAACTGTTCTTTAATTTATGTTTGCGGCTTTGTTAACGTTTTTCTTTACCATTTACTTTTCAAGAGACTAATAGATGATAAAACCTTCACTTCATCGACAAAAATCTATTTCATTACCCTATCCGACAATAACATAAAAATCTCAAATTTGACCTTATGCTGTTGTTTTACATCGAAACTTGATATTTTCATCTAAAAATATATAATTTGAAGAAAACAGAATGTTTTAACAATTTGGGATTATATTATTGTTTTTCGTCGGAAATGGCTATTTTACACGGAAAAAGTGGATAGTCAGATTCTTTTTCATTCAGTGTTAACTTGAAGTTTACTTGTTTGTATTGTACATGAAACCATTTAAATAGTTTTTGAAGCTTTACGAGATAGTGATCTTAAATTATAAAACAATCTAAAGTCAGCATGACTCCTTCAAATCGCAAAATTGTAATAGTACGGTTTAACATGTAAGTTGTATAAATAACTAATTTTCATAGTACACTGTTAGAAATAATTCGTACAACGTAACACCGAAGTGCGAAGTTGTAATGATACGGTGCGATATTTTGGTGCGAAAAAGCATTTTTCTTCTAAAATACACTTCTCCAGTGTAAAGTTGGTAAATTTACGAACTATAAACTTCCCAGTCTTGAAAATACTAAGGAATCACACCGAGGAGATGTGAAAGTCCTAATCTAAACTTAAAGTTAAACTGGAAAGTGTAAAATGAAACACTTAGACGGAGCGAGAACAGTACATTTCGATACGAGTGTGAGAGGTGATTATTTAGCGAACGAAATGTTTTTCGCACGAGCGAAGCGAGTGAGAAAAGTCTCATTCGCTCAAAATTACCTCTCACACAAATATCGAACAGTATTTAATACCACGAAAGGCGAAAAAATTCTGTCAAAGTTGAGATTTTGAGGTTAGAGTGGTATAAACATACAATGGACACGATACGGTGCGAAATATAACACCGAGAAGTTGCTTTGCGCGCGCACGCGCAGTTAACTTGTATATGCTTTTGCGAGTCGACCAAGGTCACATCTTCCCATTTCATTGTTACTTATGAATCGTGTATCGAATGTGTGCAGTGCAAATTATACATATATATGTATGCGTTACAAAGCGAAATCAACAAAAGTTACTCTTCACAGCAGTAAAGCTTACTGCACGAATAGTACCTCGCTTCCTTTTGCTGAGTGTGGACATCCTGCGATTTGAAATTGTTCATCCTACTCTTTTAAAAAGTCACTTTCACTTATCTGAATGCACAATTTAATTTTAACAAAACGAAATTCACATACGAAAAGCTACGCCTCAATTTAATATAGTTAGAGCTACGGGGTTAGAGAGTTCTTCTAACGATTCACTTTTTTCTGCGATGTCCTATAAATTTATTTCGCCAAGCAACGTTGACCACTGGGCAATTAAAAAAAAAACACTGCCCAGAGGCCAACTGGGCGAAATAAATGTATAGAGCGTTATTGAATCCAAGTCTACAATTGTAGATTAAGCTAGCAGTTTTGTCCGGAAATGTCAATATCACTATTCTTCAGGTTATCATTCAGTCATTAAATTCATCATTTTTGTGCAGTTTTCGTTTTTGTTGAAATTTCATACCGGTAATTGGTACTTTTAATAAAAAATCATTGGATTTGAAAGTAGATACAATTTTTTGGAACATTTTTGGGTTAAGTTTGTGTTTTTCACCGACAATTTGTAGTGCAGAGATTTTAAAGAAAATTTACAATTTTCGAAGAAATTTTAGGTTATTTTAACAATTCTTTACCTGAATCCGGTTATTTTAATGGAAAATTATTTTTCTTCAAAAATTAAACTTAGTTTTTTTAACAACTTTAGGTGGTTATGCTAGTATTTTTTTTACATCTGAAATTTGTATTTTTGAACAAAAATGCAACGGTTTTATTTTCCATACAAGAACAATATATATTAATCCTAAAGAGATATCAATTTTCGTCAATCGTCATAAAAATTTTCCTTGCTTTTCTTTCTATTATTTTAGATAATACAGACTATGAAATACAAAAACTTTGTAATAATATTAATATTTATTTTATATGTCAATTTTAAAATTACGTGAAACAATGCGAAAATAAGAGTAAATCATCGGTTCAAAATTTTGCTCTCTTTTTCAATTGTATAATACTCCTTGATATTATATGTTCATGTAACTCACTCGGAAAATCGAGAACAATATTATTTTTCTGTTATGTTTTGCAGAATCATTTAATAAACACGTAATCTTTTTTCTAGTGCACGCTTTCACATAAATAAGTGTATACAAATTTGGATGAAGCGAATTCTCTTAATAAAAGTTTGTTTATTCAACACGTTCAAGCTAAATTGTTCCATTATCTATATGAGAATTAAAAGTTAACTTTTGGGGATCGTGATTCATTTTAAATTCTGGAATCTACCGAACTTTCGATATCGTCGTTAGTTTGATAGACTGATTCGTATCAGATGACACGATGAGACCTTTCGTGTCTACATTTTCCATTGAGAGCGTCTCTGGAGAGAAAGTTAACATAACGGAAAAGGAGGAAAAGAATGAGTGTCATTGAAACCATGCGAAGAATCGGGTTCAGTGGGTAGTACGCAGGTTTTATTATTCTTGAAGCGAATTCCGAGACAGAATCCAGTTTTTGCACATTTTTGCCTTTATAAATTAGCATCAATAATTGATAAGATCTACACTTTATTAACAGATATTTATTTGAAAACTATTATAATTTCATATGGGGCCGTTTAAAAAGTGCGTCACATTGCCGGGGTGGTAGAGCTCTAAACAGTTTTTTGTCGATTTTTGAAACTCAAAGTGTTACATCGCGCATGGTAAATATAAATGTGAGTAAATTTTTTGAAAATGTTTCAATAAATTCAAATTATTGATTTTTATTTCATAAGTAAAGCATCTAAATACAGACTTCACACTCTCTCCCCCTTTTTCATAATTCCTTCTTTTCTCCTGTTTTCAAGAAACTTCACCTTTATCTCGTTTTTTTTGTTTGAAACTTAAAAGCGATCTGAATTAATGGAATTGAATGGGAAAATGCAACTGTTTCTGGTCCTATTTTCGACTCCGAATTCATCTCTTTTGGTTAAAAATACGATATTTTGGTAGATAATCATTTCGTGGAAAATTCGTTTGTTTAGTTGAAATTTAATTTGTTTAAATTGCAAATTAAATATTCCATTTTTCGCTTACAATTGATCGTTTTGTTGAATATTTATCTTTTTGGATACATAATTCGTCTTTTTGACCTAAGGACTTCGTAAATTTCCCTGTTTTAAGAAGATTTCAGGCTGTAAACTCTTAGAATATTACGTTTGTATATTTTGTGTATTATTTCAGGCGTTTATAAAATGAAATTGAAGAAAAAGTTTTGACTCTAAGCGGGAGGGGTGCGCTGTTCGTATTCGCGACATGAATTTTTATTATGAATGAAAAATTTACAATCAACATTTTTAATTAGAGTTTGCTTTAAATTTGTTGCAAATTGGAAACATTATCTTCCTGGAAGAACTGAAAAAATTCAGGTTTCCCTTTTTTAATGCAATAATTGTAAGGTTACAAAAAATTACTACAAAAGAGTTGTATTGATAAACTTCGAATTTTTCTAGAATACTTCGAAGTACATTAAATTCATGACGTCAGAATTCTCTAGTATTTCGGAATAGGTTCGTACCGTAAATCTGCATTAATCAAAATTAATATCCAAGTGTGTAATTCGTTAAATTATTTAATATATCGTTTTCAATAATTTCCAAAACGACTTTATGGATATTTGAATCATTCCGATCTTACTACTGCAGATTTAAAGAGTGGTATTCAGTTTGAATTCTTTATTGATTTTTTCTTTATTCTAAATTAATAATTTGATTCTAACAATTATGGGATGTAGGATTTGTTCCATTTAGTTGAGAATCTCCTTCACTAATCGTCCAGCTTAAAAAAATAACCTCTCTACATGCAGTTCGCAATCGAAGTTTTATCACTGCTGGTAAGGAAATTGATCTTTAATATTGTTAATAGACTTTCATATGAGTATTCGTAGGCGGAGAAACTGCGACAGATTAGTCGTGCTGGGAATTACGATTTGACGAGTTATCGAAGCGACCTAAGCACCGTCTCCATACCAATGCAATGGTTCGACAACCTAGTGGCTTACATACGTGCCGAAGTATCATTATATGAATTTTACTCATTTACACTTCGTTGTTTATGATTTCTCAAAGTGAGTGAACATTGCATTCGGATTATCGATCCCGAAAGTATCGTTTAAATTGCCATTTTAAGCAATAAAAAAAGATTTATACCTCAACATAAATATGTAGAAATACTATTTGAGAGTGATTTTTCTCTTTTTTAAAATGCATTTTTATTGCCAAAAGTAAGAAGATTCGGGGGAGGGGGGGGGGGTTTGGTAAAATATTATTTTTAACCAAATGTCTAGTTGAATTTTTATTATTGTTGATGTTAATCTTATTCTATGTCACCTTACCTTGAATTGTAAAAGTTATCTGTATTTATATCAAGAAAAACGCAAGGAACTCATTTTTCCTGTTCTGAAGCAATTATCTCATTTTTTCATTACCCAGGGCAAAATATTTTGCTTTTAAAAATTAATTTCTTCTGACTCGTGAGTTTACCTGTATTTTTTAAGTATCCACTAAAAGAGTAATTATATTTTGAAATGGTGTCATTGTCGCATATTATGCAGCAAATTATCGGTAATCCGTAATATCGTAAATTGCCTGGAGATGCTTGATTTCTTTATTAAAAATCCAATATCCTCTTTGTAATGAAGTATTTTCATTATTGAAAACAGGCCAAGGGTGTGTTTTCTAACTATTCTTGCATGTTTTAAAATGCGCGCGAAAGTTTCACGCAGGTGATTATATGTTTCATGTCTGAACGTAATAATTTATAACGGTGAAAACAGGATACAAGAAAATGGTCCCTGGCGTCTAATGCGCATTAAACCATGATGAAGATTAGACATGTCGCATCTGGCAGATGACACTTTTCTTGATAATCTTGAAAGATAATTCAAGATTATTTAACGCAATTTAGACATCTGCAACATTAATTAAGTTAGTTTGAAATTTTAATTTGATTGTCTAAAGTTTGACATGAATGGTTCCTTAATCGATAAAAACAATATTTTCATAAATGTAAGAAACCCGAATATGCTTATGGGGACTGCATATATACTTATTTAAATTTTGTATCCTGAATATTAAAAAAAAAACTATTATTGTAATAAACACTAAGATGTACTGAATTTTGTGTTTCAGGTATATATGACAAATACAGTGGAGGTTTTTCTATTTAAAAATAGAATTTGATGACCGTATCGGTATGTAAAATATGATCTTGCCCCGAATAAAAATGCTTCGACTTGAGTTCTGCTTGAATTGCCCCCAATCAAGACATGCTGAAGTCGAAAAGGTCGACTTGAGCATGTCTCAGTTTTGAGACGGAGGCAGACTTCAATTTATGTCTTGGAGACAAGTTTTTATGGCTTGAAGACATAAATTTATCACTTTAGTCGCATTTTTATGACTTCAACACGTACGTATTTCTAACGGCTTAGGAATCCCTTCCAGAAAGTTACAATTTTTTATTTTTTGATGAAAATTTTTAAGGGTTATAGTCGTTCAGACCCACCGATTTTGCATGTTTAAAATAAAAATAACTAATTTAATAATTAAAAATTTTTCATTCATCAATTTTAATCTTATTTATGATCCAAAAAAGGTTCGGTAATCTCAGCCAAGACAAGGCTCGTCTTGAGTCAAGTAAACGTCGTCTTAGTCAAGACGAGGCTCGACTTAAGACAAGAAAACGCCGTTTTTCCTGTAGTGATAATAAAAGTAAGACGAAGGCCTATGTCTCGACTCAGTTTTAAGACGCAACCAGACATCGATGTCTTGGAGACGAACTCAAGACATAATCAAGTCGAACTCAAGTCGAAGCATTTTTACTCGGGTGGACAACTTCAAGCCCCTTAAATCGACATTTTTTAATTTGGACTTCGTTTTTTCCAATTGTATTTTTGAATGCAAAAGTTCTTAAGAGTAACTGTATAGTAGTAGTATTATTCTTATTATATCTCAAAATTTTTGTTCTCGTTTTCACTAATCTCAGAAAAAAGTTTTTAATTCAAAATATGAATATTTTAAGGAGCATTCAATTTTAGGCATAAAAAGGACAAAAATAAACAAATCAGTTTAGCATTTTTAATTTATTGGAATACTCGACAATCTAATTAATAGTTTCCAGAATATTCTTCAATAATTATTTTGTATAATAATAATAATTATTATTTTGTAAAATTTGATGGTATAATATTTATTTACTTACTATAATCCCTAAGACAGACTGTGAAGTTTACAAAACACAATAGTAAAAATATTCTGTCCATGTTCATTCTACGCATTTCTAATTTTTCCCATAGAAAATAGGAAAAACTTCTATAGTCGAAAGAGCAAAATAAAAATAAATTCGCTTTCACTTCACGGACTATACATTTTATACCTTAAACATACAATTAGATATTTATATTTTATTCTAAGCTGAAAGAGAAAAAACATTGTTAGAAAATATCAGTCCTGTCGGGAATTGAACATGGGTTTCCGGGACAGTATAACGGAGATATTTCACTGTGATAAAACAAATGATAAGGTTTAGGAATTTTATCATCCTCGTGAAATTCAGCGCGTGTAATTACGTCATTTGGTACTGAATCACGAAGCACTACATTCAATTGTTTTTTCTTTCATTGCAGCTTCCCATTGAAAATGGTAATTTTTCTTACTTGTTTTGCAACTTATGTTATTTTAAATGCTAGTTATTGCAACTACGGTTTTATCATTTGATTTGTGAATATCACTTTTTTTGAACTGGAATCTGCTATCAAAAATATGAATTTTTCTAACTATAAATGGCAATTATAGGTTTGTAGTATATTTATGAATGAAATGGAAAATGTATTTCTTCCTATGGCTGCGGCAATAATACTATTTTCTCGACTATATCCTAGATTGCCATCGAACTTTTGTAAATATCAATATTATAATGCCAAATTTTACTATCAAGAGTTTCTCCGCGTATAAGAATAAATCTGTTATAAGTTTCTTAAATTCTTTTTTAAAAGCGGAAACCTCATTTTCCATCTGTCTTTTATTGTCTTTTGTCTTTTCACGACATCCTCTCTGTTTTCTCATTTTCTACGGGCCTTTTCACAGACAGTTTCTTGTGCTGGATAAATTAATGTGACAGACTGGTACATACATACCCCACAATAGAGTACCATAATGTTTCCTTTTAAAGAAATGGGATATTAGTTTTCCAGCACAAAACAAAATTAATTTACTTCGTGGTACAAAATGAGTCACTTCATAACTTTTATTCGCCATTGCATTCAGTATAATTCTTTTTAAATCCCTTTGATCTCCATGACGTACCCTCATTAGATTTCCATGTATTCACTATTCATTACCTAATGAATTAAATAAACAGCGTTTATATCATTGTTAGTTATAGTTCTAATTAAATTACCATAGTTAAATTTTTCATCACATTAAAAATAGCTCTTCCTGAAGGTAATTTCGATGTTCAACCAATCTCCAAAGAGTATATGGGTAATTTCAAATTAGCTTCGGAATTCAACACAGGTAAACTTCAGATTTCAAAGTTGTGAATTATAGTATATTGCCATGACAGATATGTGGAACGTATGCACTTACGCTAAACAGAATAAGGTTCGTAAAGTGCGTGGCTCTGAACTTGTACAAGAAAGTACAAATTATACACATTTATTCCAAAATTTATTGAAGCATTTATATTTTATGTTTTCAGTGCAGACTAGATAATAAAGTAATACACTTCATTTTCTTAAAAAAAAAAAAAAAACGTAAATTAGATATTCAGATATCTTTATGTTAGTAAAGGCTGTCAATTAGCTCACGCGAAATACAGTTTTCAGTCATGGTTGGTATGTAGAAAAATTAAGGTTTCAAGAAATATTAATGATCAAAGAATAAACCTATACTTGAAGTAACAAAAGACGTTTACGTACTTCTCGAAGAATTTTCTTATAATGCGTGACTGTGCACGTATTTGTTAATTTAAAGCAATATATACGTTTTTCATAACGGTAGAATGTTATGAAAGTAAAAAAGTGTCTCTTAATGAATCTATAGTTATGTTCTTTTCAGAGTTTTACTTTGACACCAACAGTTAAATAATCTGAAATAAAAGTAACATCCGATAGATCGTTTTCTTTCACATGATTCAATTTTTTAAAGTAATTAATATCGATGTGATATGTCAGTAGTTTTCATCTGTTCACTTACAGAATATTATTAATAAATAGCTTTAGTTAATGAAGTAAACTTTTTAATGTTCTGTCTAAAAAAATTGTATCTTTTTTATTGAAAAATAAAAGATTTGAGACATATGTATACGTAAATATATTAAACAGAAGAACAGAATTAGAAATGATTCAGATTGTAATTGAATTTCAGAACACTTGGTCGGAATCGGTCTTTCGCAGAATTTTCAAATGGAATGAAATAATTGATTTCTATACCATCTTGTAGGAGAGGAGTAACACGATTTTTTTTACTTTCTCGGGAAAGGAAGGAATTTCTCGGAAGCTATTAGAATTGTTACTCGAAGGATAATAGCTGGAAAACCAGCGTGGACTTCGATCGTACAAGCTCGAAGAAGCCCCCTTAAAAGCAAGGGAGAGCTTTACAAACAGTAATCCAATTTCCTTCGTGTCGACGTACGAGGGCGAAGGTGGTCACATCTACCTACACTCGGAAGTGCACTATGAAAAGTTACGTCTCTCTGTGTGTAAGCACAGTAATTCTCGTGAAAGAAGGCATGTTTCAAATGCAGCTCTTCCTCCTAGACAAGTATCAGCTTTTGGTTAAAATCATTCGTTTCTCAGATTTTTTTTCATGAATTACTTTCATTTCATATAAGGCAACATGAAAATAAGATTTATCCCAATATCGTTATCGGAAATCTGAATTTTACCCCCCCCCCCCACTCATGCACATTGAAATCTGGAGAAAAAATTTTAAAAATGTGTACTCGGTATCGGACAATATAAAAAAGAAAATTCATCCTAATGTCATCGGAAGATTGCGTTCCATTTTCCGTCTTATTCCGTATACATTTAATGGATGGGTGGAAAATACGCAGTCTTTCGATAAATAAATTAAGATGAATTTTTATTTTTTGAGTTGCCTGATATAAATTAAAAGCAATTAATTAAAGTAAATACAAGAACCGAGCATATAGTGGAAAGTTATAATTTTTTTTGAATATTAAATATTAGTTTATGTCATTAAAATATATGGAAATGATTTCCCCCGCCCTCGTTTTTTTTGAGCTGTTGTTAAAATGTAAAATTTCGATGCTCTAGAAAAATTTGAATAATTGCAGCTCAATTCAATCTTTCATTTAATTTTAAAATGAACCAATTTCGAAAATCAAAAAAATGTTTTCAAATTTCTCACTAAAAACAAATTCAATATGTGTAACTGCCAAATAATTAATATATTATACTAAATCTTGATAATTTAAATAAAATTCGCATCACTTTTCTGTAGATGACTTTGATGCAACCTCAAGATCAATGATTTTCTGTTGCTAGATTCTGCTCAAGAGTCAATCGTGGTGCAAAAATTCACGAAGTTTGAAAAATCTGTAAATACTTACAAAATTTTGTAGGAAATAAATCTTTAATATATATAAAGAAATTTGAGTAATATTTGAAAAATACTATTTTTTCAATATTTTAGAATTATATGGGTATAATCATTATTCTAAATTATGGAATTTTTTGGCTCAAGATCCACCTTTTGATAGAATTTAGGGAAGCAATTCTAAAAACCTCTTAATAATATTTAGCAAAA
>NC_046662.1:77485015-77489014 GCF_010883055.1 Belonocnema kinseyi | reverse complement strand
TTTGGGGCTGACGGTAGGTGGGAACTAACTCCTTACAGCCCGCTCCGCTTTTGTTTGTTCACGCTTGATTGCTTGCCTGAGCCAAATTTAAATAACAGTTTAGCACCCCATCCTGAATGATTTATAATGTAAATAGGAATCTTTACATCAAATTTCATGCTTTTGTAACAATTTGAGCAAAAAATCATGGCTGCTTGAACTATGTCCTGATTGAATAGATATCCTTCAGTAAGTTTTTCAAAATCAATTAATTCATCGTTTTTGGATTTCTGGTAAACTCCCAGCGTATTTCTCCTCTGAATGAGATTGTAGGTGGTGAATAAAATCCAGCCCTGTGGAGTTAGCTTCTATAGAAATTGATCGCTTAATCTTAATGACACATCTATCGTGTCTTTAGCGTCTGGTCGTCTGAGAGATAAGGGTTGGCTATTTGGGAATGACAGACGGTACTGCAAAGGAAACTCTGAGATCTCCTCCAGCGAGGAAAGATTCTCACTTCCTCTTCCACCGTCATGACTGAACCTCCCCTCCCCTCTTCCACTCAAGTTTATAGTACCGTCCAGGTGTATGAGGATACCTAGAAACCTAGAAATTAAAAATATGCACTCAGAGTGCGCACGATATTTTCGGAAAAATAAGATAGTATCATTTTTTTAAAAGCGCTAGAAATATGATTCAATTCCACATCAAATTAACCCCATTTGAAGAATTTTTGATAAATATAGAGACTTGAGTTCGGTTGTGAGAAATACCGTCTTAATTTCAGATTTATGCTAATTTTTATCATTTGTCTTCAACTCCTGACAATTTTGAAGAAAATCATGGTAAAAATTTGAAAGTCACGAAAAATAAACTTAAAATCTATTTAAAATGAGCTGAAGAAACTGGAAAAATATTCGCTGGTTCTCGGATCATCATAAAAGTGCGCATCGTGTGCCTCTATATTTTTTATGCTAATTCGAAAACCATTGAACATTCTTACAGTTTCCTAAACTCATTTTAAAGAGAAGATTTCAAGGTTTATTTTACGCAACTTTCAAATTGTTACCATTTTTCCCTTAAATTTTGCTAGGAGTTGAAGTAGAATCATGAAAATGAACAAAAGATAGAACTTAGTTCCGTCTTTCTCACTCACTGATACAGACTATATATTTATGTTTTTTTAAAGAAATTATTCTATATCTTATTTTTTCCGGAGATTCCTAGACGGGATTAACTGTCGCTTTAGAAACCGCACGTGCTCTTCGTGTCTCCACTTGGTTCGTTGTACTCTGCCGGTGAATGCTCCCAGACTTGAAATGTAATATAAAGAAATAGAGCGGGCGAAATGACCAGATCGAATATTTAGAGAAATTAGTCGAGCAATCTCTTTTCTCTTTATTTTCTCCTCACCTGCTATTACCTACCATATTAAGAGTTTGACTCAACGTTTTGCATGAAATTATTTCCTTTTAGCCGTTTTTTTATTACGTCCTTATGTAGAATTTCAGGCAGCACTTGGCTCGAATAAAATCAGGTTTAATAACAGGGTACAATCTGGTTCTCGTTGGCTGGTTATATGGCATCTATATCATCAAAATGTAACGGGCATTTTGGCGTCAGTGCACAACTGTTTCACACGCACGTGTTGCGAGTGCACACTGTTCATGCGACACGTGTCGTGGCATGTTGTACCTGTACGACGCACACGGCCCATAAAGCATCTAGATTTCTGTCACATCCAGGCATCCATGTTATCCTGTTCGCATCACCGGTTAACGTTAAACAAACGCTCGACCGTTTTTGGCACGTTGATTTGAGGTGGTGAGAGTGATAAAGACTGAATTGTGTATTTATTATATATTTTGCCTTTTGAAGAGATTAATATTAATTTCAGAACAGGCAGTATCGATTAAGAAGTGATACTCAGGCTCAAACTCCAACACTTTCTCTAAAACACTTTCCTTTCCAATTCACTATTCTCTGAGAAGTCAGTGCGGTTCTCCTAAAATAGCCTCAAATTATTAAGATGACATGTAAGTAAAAGTTGTTCTTCTCGAAAAGGATGACATAAATCCTCTTTTCCAGCTTTCTATAGTTTGAAACACTTTGAGTATTTCCAAAAATAGTTGCATTCCTTGCTGACTGCTAAAAACATCTAAGAAGTGACTTGATTATAATCTTCAAGTAGATAAAAGAGTAGTTACAGTATTTTTATTTGTTTTTAAAGGTTTTTATTTAAAAATATTGTTTTTAAGAATTTTTCAAACATTAGATTTTTTTAAATGACACCTAAACTATATATAGGGTGTTGTCTCCATGCGAATTCATCCAGGTAGGAATATTAGTGACATTTATTTTATTCAAAATCCAGAATTTAGACTTGCATCTCCAATTTCGAAGTACTACAATTTTAATCTCAATATGTGAGCTTTCTTTAATACGGGAGCTAGTTTGAATGCAAATCTAACTCTGAAAAGAAGAACGAGTGTAAAAAATTTGAAAACAATTTTAAGCTGATATGAGTTTGTCGTTTTAACAGGACCAGTACAAATATACTTCGTTTACAAAACAGACTGAAAATAATACTGAGATATGTATGTACTTATTTTTATACGTAACACGAATCCTACCTTACCGGCGTTGAGAAGCTTCAACCTGTAGTGATTCGTGTCCGTGCTAAATTTAAAAAAAAGGGTTCGTGTCCGTGCTAAGCTTTGAGATCTTTCTCGAAGGATCCTGATGACGTCACGATTACGCAATAGTCTGTAGCCAAATTCATGTAAACAGGTTCAAAGTTATCACGTGCATGTGTCAAGGTTAAATGAGAAAAACAAGGATGATTTATTGCTTCCTGACAGATAAGACGTTTGGTAAATGCACAAAAGATGCAGGTGTATAGGTGAAATTTTAATGGCATCCTGTTTGGCTTATTAATTTGATTTGAAAGTTCCTGATAGATGATGGTTTAACTAAAAGTTTCTGCCTGTGAAAAACATGCTTCTGCAGTCTAGAATCTTCGAGAAAAAATAATTAGAAATAAAAAAGTATATTTATAAAGTTAATTGAAGGTAAGAAAGGAATAAAGAATCATTTCTTATGGTAGATCATATCCTCAGGGATGCTTGTCGCTTTATTGTAGTATCAAGTAGCGAGTGAGGACCAGAGATAACAGCTACATGCGTTTAAACTCGCAGAAGCATTCATACATCGGCAGTCTAAGGCTGTAGACATTTCATTATCCTATGCTATCGTTCTATAGAGAGATCAGTTCTTTTTGTATTGCTTGCAATCATTCGCTTTCGTATTCATTCTTTTCCATATGCTACGTCCGTCAACTTCTGGACGAGGTATATGTAACAAGATACTGAAAACAATTTCGAGACTCGAGAGAGAGATTATAGACAGCATGAATTTAATTCGAGACCTTTCGTGGACGTTTAGTAATACCAAGAGTACACTGCCCGACGCTTATAGCTCCTTATGTCATGAAACGATATTCGAGCTGAGGTCACATGCTTTTTTATCCACGGATATATGCTCGTTTTCAGCTCTCATTTAGAAATGTCAGTTTTTTACCTTTTAAATGTTAAAGATTTAAACTAAAAATTTTAAAATGCAACAAATTAATATAATAAAATATTTGAATTTTTTCAATCATCCACTAAGGTTATTGTATAATATAGTCTATAGAAAATTAAGGATGATTTAATTCAGAGTTAAACTTTTTTCTATAATGCTGAATCTTCTATAACTAATAACATCAAATTTCTACTGCTCATTTCCTTCGCAAAAAACTTCAAGGTTATTTTCAATAACGCACTACATTTTTGGGATGTTAAAAAATTATATCCGCACGTGTGAATTATAATGTAGAAGGTTCTAGAATATTTTGACAAAGAGGGGATATAATAATATGTAAGGATGGTAAATGATATGCAGCATGTATAGTTTAGGGAGAAAAAGAGATGGAGAGCTATGTATTAAAAAAATGTTTTTAATCAAAAATAATTTTGTAAT
>NC_046662.1:77480177-77484915 GCF_010883055.1 Belonocnema kinseyi | reverse complement strand
TTTGAAAATGCTTGCTAGAATTTATAAAATAAAATCAGCTCTATAAATATTAGAGTTTGACTAAGAAACGTTGAAATCTCTTTCACATAATAGAGTAATAATTTAAAAAAGATTCAATTTACTTATTTCAAACATTAAAATAAAGCAACATAAATAACAAAAATAAATCAGCAGTATTAAAATGTAATGTAAGACAATTGTGAATCAAACATTGGGGAAAAATGATACAGTGGTCACGTGTACATCTACGTTCTGGAACTTTTAAATCCAATTTTAGTCAAATAGAAATTAAAAAATACAAAAATTAAATTAGGTTATAGAAATCCAGGATGGTATATTGCTTTCTAGCCAGCTAATTTAATTCAGAGACCATAGAAATCTACCTTACCGATATATTCTATAGATGTAGTGGTTTATGCTATGTTTCCAGAATATTCGCAATGACGTCATCGAATTCCTACTACGCAATTTTCTTCGAAAACAACTTCAAGGATATTTTTAATGTTGCATTACTCTTTTGCGTTCTTTCAATATTATATACATCACGTGTCGCTTATAACTTAGAACCTTCTAGGTAATGCAACAAAGAGAGGATATAAATAGATAAAGATGGTAAAGCACATGCAGCAGGTATAGTTTAGGGAGAAAAAGAGATAGAAAGAGAGAGATAGAGTGAGCTATGTAATAAAAAATGTTTTAATTCTGCAGTGGATCACTGTAACAGATTTAGAATTTTGTATTGACTTAGCTAGGATGTTAATTCAGCCATTTGAGATGAAGAAAATACAATCCGAAAATAAAATAAATCAGCTCCATAAATATTAGAGTTGTCTAAGAAACGTTGAAATCATCTTTCACATAATAGAGTGATCTGCGAACAAAGATTAAATTTACTTACTTCAAACATTAAAATAAAGCATCATAAATAACAAAAATAAATTCAGCAATATTAAAATTGAATAAAAAAAGAAACTGTGAATCAAGCATTGAAAGTGAAGTATTGAACACGTGTATTAAAATGCACTATTATGTATAACAACTAAAAATCTTGGGTTTTCTTAGAACCAATAAGTTGTTTTAAATCGTAGTTAAGTAAACTCATTTGAAGGGGCCAGAATGTCAAGTTAACAGAATAATGAATATATATATATATATCTAGTTGATTCAACAATTTGAAATTAGCAAATGAAACTTTTTTTCACTAAAATGAGATCCTGGGTTAACAAAGATTATCATAGAGTACGTCACAGTCTGATACGCTGATTTTGCTTCTAGTTGTAAATAGAAGATGGCGATGAGGAAAAGGAGGAGGAGGATACGATAATATTACAGTTCAACAGTTACTGAAAATATTAGATTTAGATGTGAAAATAAAGGAGCACATTGTCTTCCAAACAAGACCAAAAACTAAAGGAACTGTAGGTAATAATGCCTCGTTTCTAACTACTAGGTGTATCTCCACTCTCGATGCTGCATCCTGCGCTGAGCTGGATAAATCACCATCCTCATATATCAACTACATTTTACTCTTAAATCAATATTTAATGTAGTAATGATTTTCGTGAAGTATCAACGATATTAAAGTATGATGTTATATAACCGTTGCAAATAATTATTTTTTTTCTTAGAATTAACATTTAATTTTTGTTAAATAAATCTAGTTCAACAGCTAATTATTTCTGATTACCAAAATCATTAACATGCTTTCGATTCAACTATGTCAACTTAGTAAATGAAAACTTAGTTTGATTAGGCAGAGGTCTTTGGTTAATGAAGCTTATGGTGCTGTACACCACCACCAGTTACATTGCTTTTCATATAGTTGTAACCACGCTTCATATATTAAATCTTGATTTCTCCTAAATCAAGGTAAGTAAACTTTCGGAAATGCATGTGAATGAACGAGAAAGAATAGAGGAGGAGGAGGAGGAGGAGGAGGAGGAGAAAAATTCAGTAATGATGTAGTGAAGACAAGTAGGTACTGAAAATATTAGATTTAATGATTATATCATCTGAATTTTATGTTGTGTGACATTTGAACGTGCAAATAAAAGAAGCGCAACACCATTAAAATTAAAAATTAAAAAATTAAAAAAGCTTAAAGAAACTGTAGGTAACACCTTGTTTGCGCGTACTAAGTGTATCTCCATTCTTTGTACTGCACTCTGCGATAAGCTTCATGAATCCAGTTAAATAGATAAGGATTTGTTACTAATAGAATCGTGAACATACTTTTGTCTCAACTATGTCAACTTAGTAAACGAAAATTTAGTTTAATTAACGAGAGATCTTTGGTTTACAGAGATTATCATAGAGAGCACCACAATCAGATTTTCTGCTTTTCTTATAGTTGTAACCACGCTTTTTCTCCTGCTGGATGGAATGATAACTTATACTACATCTTCGGTCTTATAAGCTGATTTCCTAAACTACAATTAATTCAGGTGAAGGAATCAATAAATACACATACATTTTAAAAATAGAATTTATTTAACTTATTTCGTTACAATAAACGCATAAAAATTATATATAGAATTTTTAAACTTATTGCTTACTTGTACAGTGTTGGTTTCGTTCCATCAATGTTAAAAAATATCGATGACAAGGAATCTTGAATAAATAATCTCAAAATGTTAATTACATTTAACAGCAGCATCATTTTTTATTACGTATGAAGGACTGTCATATTGGGCAAATTCTTCTTCTGGCTCTACTTATTACTTCTTCACAAGCGGTTCCACTTCATCTTTAGACTTATGAGTAATGCATGATAGATTCCTCAGTGGAGAGAATTGTGGTTTCCATGCTTTCTGAATAGCTCTTTTTTGGTCCAATTTGAAAATCTTATGCTTTCGAGGAATCGCTTTCCTCTCCTTATCAGTCCGACTGTCAGATTCTTGCATTGGTCATGTCCATCTTCATTTTTCAGCTTCTCTTTCTTCACCTCCTCCTTTTCCAACTCCTCTTCCAAACTTACTCAAGACTTGATAGTTTAAAAATATATGAGTAATACTCTTGTTCAGCCAAGAATCATAAACAGGATGAAAGAGATTTTCATCAAATTTCAAAGGTAACTCGAAGTTTAAGACCAATGCAAGAATCTGACAGTCGGCTGATAAGGAGAGGAAAGCAATTCCTCGAAAGCATAAGATTTTCGAATTGGAGCAAAAAAGAGCTATTCAGAAAGCATGGAAACCACAATTCTCTCCACTGAGGAATCTATCATGCATTACTCATAAGTCTAAAGATGAATTGGAACCTCTTGTGAAGAAGTAAAAAGTAGAGCCAGAAGAAGAATTTGGCCAATATGACAGTCCTTCATACGTAATAAAAAATGATGCTGCTGATGAGGATATCAATGAGCATGATAATGACTATGATGAGGAGGAAGATGATGACGAGGAGGAAGATGATGCTGAAAGTGACCTTTCTTTAGAATATGAAATAAAAGCAAAATCTAAAATTTTAGATGCCTGGAAAGATCCCAATAAGTTTGTGGATCGATTGCGCTTTCTTTTACTAGATCAACTAGCTGGAAACGTAAATAATGCACACGAAATTATTTCAATTGTTAATGAAATGCGGGAGGCTGGTATTATTGAATAACTATTTTAGTTTAGAAATTAGTTAAATGTAATTAACATTTTGAGATTATTTATTCTAGATTCCTTGTCATCAATATTTTTTAACATTGATGGAACGAAACCAATACTGTACAAGTAAGCAATAAGTTTAAAAATTCTATATATAATTTTTATACGTTTATTGTAGCGAAATAAGTTAAATAAATTTTATTTTCAAAATTTATGTGTATTTATTGATTCCTTCACCTGAATTAATTGTAGTTTAGGAAATCAGCTTATAAAACCGAAGATGTAGTATAAGTTATCATTCCATCTATTATTTTCAGAACCTATTTACCTAATCTAAATCATGATCATATACTCTTTACCCCCCCCCCCATATTATTTTCTGGTTCTTCTACATGTATTTTAAGAGCTTATTTAACTTGATTTTAGTATAGTTCAAGATTAAGCAGGAGAAAAAGCGTGGTTACAACTATAAGAAAAGCAGAAAATTTGATTGTGGTGCTCTCTATGATAATCTCTGTAAAGCAAAGATCTCTCGTTAATTAAACTAAATTTTCGTTTGCTAAGTTGACATAGTTGAGACAAAAGTATGTTCACGATTCTATTAGTAAGAAATCCTTATCTATTTAACTGGATTCATGAAGCTTATCGCAGAGTGCAGTACAAAGAATGGAGATACACTTAGTACGCGCTAACAAGGTGTTACCTACAGTTTCTTTAAGTTTTTTTAATTTTTTAATTTTTAATTTTAAAGATGTTGCGCTTCTTTTATTTGCACGTTCAAATGTCACACAACATAAAATTCAGATGATATAATCATTAAATCTAATATTTTCAGTACCTACTTCTCTTCACTACATCATTACTGAATTTTTCTCCTCCTCCTCCTCCTCTTCCTCCTCCACCTCTATTCTTTCTCGTTCTTTCACATGTTTTTCCGATAGTTTACTTACCTTGATTTAGGAGAAATCAAGATTTAATATATGAATCGTGGTTAGAACTATATGAAAAGCAGCGTAACTGGTGGTGGTGTACTGCATCATAATCTTCATTAACCAAAGACCTCTGCCTAATCAAACTAAGTTTTCATTTACTAAGTTGACATAGTTGAATCGAAAGCATGTTAATGATTTTGGTAATCAGAAATA
>NC_046662.1:77476953-77480077 GCF_010883055.1 Belonocnema kinseyi | reverse complement strand
TGATATATGAGGATGGTGATTTATCCAGCTCAGCGCAGAATGCAGCATCGAGAGTGGAGATACACCTAGTAGTTAGAAACAAGGCATTATTACCTACAGTTCCTTTAGTTCTTGGTGTTGTTTAGAAGACAATGTGCTTCACAGTTTCTTTTTTTATTCAATTTTAATACTGCTGAATTTATTTTTGTTATTTATGATGCTTTATTTTAATGTTTGAAGTGAGTAAATTTAATCTTTGTTCGCAGATCACTCTATTATGCGAAAGATGATTTCAACGTTTCTTAGTCAACTCTAATATTTATGGAGTTGATTTATTTTATTTTCAAATTGTATTTTCTTCATCTCGAATGGCTGAATTGACATTCTAGCTATGTCAATACAAAATTCTAAATCTGTTGCAGTGATCCACTGTAGAATTAAAACATTTTTTATTACATAGCTCTCTCTATCTCTCTCTTTCCATCTCTTTTTCTCCCTAAACTATACCTGCTGCATATGATTGACCAACTTTATCTATTTACGAGTATATCCTCCCTTTGTAGCAATTATCTAGAAGATTCTAAGTCATAAGGTACACGTGATGTATATAATATTGAAAAAACGCAAAAGAGTAATGCAACATTAAAAATATCCTTGAAGTTGTTTTCGAAGAAAATGGCGTAGTAGGAATTTGATGACGTCATTGCGAATATTCTGGAAACATAGCATAAACCACTACATCTATAGAATATATCGGTAAGGTAGATTTCTATGGTCTCTGAATTAAATTAGCTAGCTAGAAAACAATATATCATCCTCGATTTCTATAAACTGTATTAATTTTTGTATTTTTAATTTCTATTTGACTAAATTTGGATTTAAAAGTTTCAGAGAGTGGACGGTCACGTGACCACTGTATCATTTTTTCCAATGTTTGATTCACAGTTGCCCTGCATTACATTTCAATACTGCTGGTATTAATTCTAAATCTTCCATAGTAACCCACTATTCGTAAAAGGATCTCTTAAGAATCTTTTGGCATTGTCCAAGATTCGTGCACAATTTTTTTTATATGATGTAATTCATTTTGATGAGACATGCTGTGAGATTTGTAACTGATTTCGAGTCGCTCAATCCCAAAACCTTCTGCAGTCTAAAAAGTGTAATGTGCAATTGAAAAATAACCTTGAAGTTGTTTACAAATAAAATTGCTCAGTATAATTTCATGATATCATTAAGAATATTCTGAAAATATAGCACGTACCAGCTACTATAGCTGTATAATATCGGTAAGGTAGGTTTCTATAGTTTGGTTTTCATGATCTCTGAACTAAATTATTCAACTAGAAAACTATATATTATCCTCTATTTCTAGATACTATATTATTTTTGTATTTTTTAATTTTTTTATATCACTAGATTTTTTATTTAAGAGTTCCAGAAAGTAGATGTTCATGTCATCAATGTATCATTTTTTCCTATGTTTGATTCACAGTTTCCTTACACTAAATTTCAATATGGCTGAATTTATTCTTATCATTCTTCATACTTTATGGCAAGTACGTAAATTCTAACAAGAGCTTTCAAATTCCACGTTCTTCATCTATAAATAGTTAATTCAATACTACGAGGCTACTTGGTATTAACTCTAAATCTGTTACAGTAACCCACTATTTTGAAAAGGATCTCTTAAGAATTTGTTGGCATTCTTCAAGATTCATGCAAAAATGTTCATACGATGTAATTCATTTTGATGAGACATGCTGTGAGATTTTTAACTGGTTTCGAGTCGCTCAATCGCAAACCCTTCTATCGACTTGTAAATTTTAGAAAATTATTTTTGTGCTGAAACATTTTTTAATACATAGCTCTCTATCTCTCTCTTTTTCCCTAAACTATACATGCTGCATATCATTTACCATCCTTATCTAATAATATATCTCCCTCTTTGTCTAATTGTTCTAGAAGGTTCTAAGTTATAATCGACTCTTGTGGTAAATAATATTGAAATACGCAAAAAGAAAGTAATGCAGCATTAAAAATAACCTTGAAGTTGTTTACGAAAAAAAATTGCGTAGTAGGAATTCGATGACATCATTGAGAATATTCTGGAAAAATAGCATAAACTACTACATATATAGAATATCGGTAAGGTAGATTTCTATGGTCTCTGAATTAAATTAGCTAGCTAGAAAGCAATATATCATCCTGGATTTCTATAACCTATATTAATTTTTGTATTTTTTAATTTCTATTTGACTAAAATTGGATATAAAAGTTCCAGAAAGTAGATGTTCACGTGATCACTGTTTCATTTTTTCCCAAGGTTTGATTCACAGTTGCCTGTTTATATGATGTAATTCATTTTGATGAGGCATGCTGTGAGATTTGTAACTGGTTTCGAGTCACTCAATCGTAAACCCTTCTATCGACTTTTAAATTTTAGAAAATTACTTTTGTGCTGAAACATTTTTTAATACATAGCTCTCTATCTCTCTCTTTCTCCCTAAACTATACATGCTGCATATCATTTGCCATCCTTATCTAATAATATATCTCCCTCTTTGTCCAATTGTTCTAGAAGATTCTAAGTTATAATCGACACTTGTGGTATATAATATTGAAAAACGCAAAAAAAGAAAGTATTGCAGCATTAAAAATAACCTTGAAGTTGTTTACGAAAAAAATGTCGTAGTGGGAATTCGACGACGTCATTGAGAATATTCTGGGAAAATAGCATAAACTACTGCATTTATAGAATATCGGTAAGGTAGATTTCTATGGTCTCTGAATTAAATTAGCTAGCTAGAAAGCAATATATCATCCTGAATTTCTATAACCTATATTTATTTTTGTATTTTTTAAATTTCTAATTGACTAAAATTGGATTTAAAAGTTCCAGAAAGTAGGTGTTCACGTGACCACTGTATCATTTTTTTCCCAATGTGATAGAGATTTCCACGTTTCTTAGTCAAACTCTAATATTTATAGAGCTGATTTTATTTTCTAAATTCTAGCAAGCAATTTCAAATTGTATTTTTTAATCTCAAATGGTTGATTTGACATCCTAGCTATATCAATATAAAATTCTAAAATCTGTTACAGTGATCAACTGTATGTACTCGGACCTCTTAAGAATCTGTTG
>NC_046662.1:77473719-77476853 GCF_010883055.1 Belonocnema kinseyi | reverse complement strand
TAAAATCTGTTACAGTGATCAACTGTATGTACTCGGACCTCTTAAGAATCTGTTGGTATTTTTCAAGTCGCTCAATCGCAAAGCCTTCTGCAATATTACAAATTTATTTTCGATTAAAAACAGTTTTTTGATACATAGCTCTCCATCTCTTTTTCTCCCTAAACTATACATGCTGCATATCACTTACCATCCTTACCTATTATTATGTTCCCTCTTTGTCAAAATGCGAAGAAATTGTGCAGTAGAAATTTGATGTTGTTACTTATAGAAGATTCAGCATTATAGAAAAAATTTTAACTCTGAATTAAATCATCCTTAATTTTCTATAGACTGTATTATATAATAACCTTAGTGGATGATTGAAAAAATTCAAATATTTTATTATATTAATTTGTTGCATTTTAAAATTTTTAGTTTAAATCTTTAACATTTAAAAGGTAAATAACTGACATTTCTAAATGAGAGCTGAAAAGCGAGTATATATCTGTGGATAACAAAGCATGCGACCTCAGCTCGAATATCGTTTCATGACATAAGGAGCGATAAGCGTCGGGCAGTGTACTCTTGGTATTACTAAACGCCCATGAAAGGTCTCGAATTAAATTCATGCTGTCTATAATCTCTCTCTCGAGTCTCGAAATTGTTTTCAGTATCTTGTTACATACACCTCGTCCAGAAGTTGACGGACCTAGCATATGGAAAAGAATGAATACGAAAGCGAACGATTGCAAGCTGTAAAAAGAACTGATCTCTCTATAGAACGATAGCATAGGATAATGAAATGTGTACAGCTTTAGACTGCCGACGTATGAATGCTTCTGCGAGTTTAAACGCGTGTAGCTGTTATCTCTGGTCCTCGTTCGCTACTGGATACTAGAATAAAGCGACAAGCATCCCTGAGGATATGATCTACCATAAGAAATGATTCTTTATTCCTTTCTTACCTTCAATTAACATTATAGATATACTTTTTTATTTCTAATTATTTTTTCTCGAAGATTCTAGACTGCAGAAGCATGTTTTTCACAGGCAGAAACTTTTAGTTGAACCATCATCTATCAGGAATTTTCAAATCAAATTAATAAGCAAAACAGGATGCCATTAAAATTTCACCTGTACACCTGCATCTTTTGTGCATTTACCAAACGTCTTATCTGGCAGGAAGCAATAAATCATCCTTGTTTTTCTCATCTAACCTTGACACATGCACGTGATAACCTTGAACCTGTTTACATGAATTTGGCTACAGACTATTGCGTAATCGTGACGTCATCAGGATCCTTCGAGAAAGATCTCAAAGCTTAGCACGGACACGAACCCTTTTTTTTAAATTTAGCACGGACACGAATCACTACATGTTGAAGCTTCTTAATGCCGGTAAGGTAGGAATCGTGGTCCAGAACCCGCCCTGTACATCTACTAAGCAAGTATTTTCTTTTTACAAGGGACCGATTTTCTTGAATCAATAAAATAATAGAATCAGGACAACTATTTGAATCAAGAATATATTCACTCGAAGTAAAAAACTATTGATTTAATTTGTTCCATTGGACTTATTTGCGTCAAGTTTAATAATATATTGAATTAAGAATATAATATTCTTATGATAAGTAACTGCAGCTCTAACCAAATGTTTCTTGATCCAAGTAAATTCATGTACTTATTTTCACGACCCAGTGAATGAACACTTAAGGAAATCACTGATTACAACTAGTCCATTTCACGTTATGATAATTGATTATTCTTACAAAACTTTTGAAAATATATTTCTAATGGTTCAAATTTCATAATCCGATAAAAAAATTTTGTTTTTACTAAAAAGCTTAATAAAAAATAATTAAATAGTGCAAAATTAACGAAAACACCAATGAATGAACACTGTGAGCCAATGAATGAACAGTAGAGCACCAGTGAATGAACAGTACAATTACTACAAATTAGAATTAGGATTTAGGTATAAAATTACATAAGTACATTACAAAATGAGTTATTAAATATTTAAAATATTAGAAAGCTTTGTGAAATTAATTAAATATAATATTTCAATAAAAACCACAAGACATTTAGATATAAAGAAAAGAGGGGATACAAAAGTTGAACACAGAACTAGGTTAACTTTTCCTCATTTTTTATTGCAATATTTATTTTGTGCTTTAGATTAAATTAGCAAATACAATTATAAATCACAGTGTTGTAAAAATGGAAATTCTTGAAACATTTATAAATATATATTGACTAGTAGGAAGTAGTACCTAGCACAAATTAATGTTTTTTTTATAGTTAAACAACGTTTTCTAACTGCAAAAAAAGCATTAAATTTCTATCCTCAAAGTTGCCTTGCCTTTAATTTACTTTCTTGCGTACTTTTTTTGATGTTCTAACCACAAAAATATACATTTAAACTATAACTATTTATAGTTTATATTTATATTTATAGCTTCGATATTTATAGTTACATTAATTGAAACAAACTTATTTATATGTAACGAAACAACAGCCAGGTCTCCGTCACCTGCTGTTCATTCACTGGACCTGCGGCGTATGTTATTATTATTATTATTATTACACCATTAAGCCATTTCCCTTTCGGGGTAGGCGTGACTCACTCGGCAGGGGAAAGGAGTAGTGTGTGGAAGGGATAGAGATTTTTCAGATTGATCCAGAATTCTCGTGCTATTTAAGTAAATAACACGTTCGTTCCGCAACACTGCTCCGACCCAGGTTGCTGATCAATCTCTCTAGCAATCACCCCAAGCGAAGAACCTCACGAAGTCGTTATGTAAGGTTCCCCACTTGGTTCCATTAATAGCCAAGGTCTTTGTTTCAGGTGTCATTCACTCTACTGACATTCTTTTTATTAACTATTTGCCGCCATACTTTCCCGTCCTGGCATACTTCTCTAGCTTCTTTTATGTCCATGCATTTTTTCATGCAGGCTCTCGTGTTTCTGTGACTTCTTATGTCTCTTTTAAGTAGGGTCTCATTCACACATTCTAACCATTCTTTCCGCGGTCTAGCTCTGGGCACGTTGTCATTTACTTTACCTTGATACACTTGTTTCGTTAGTCGTTCATTTGGCATTCTCTCAACATGTCCAAACCATCTTAACCGATTTCTTTCCCATGTGTCTACTA
>NC_046662.1:77469639-77473619 GCF_010883055.1 Belonocnema kinseyi | reverse complement strand
ATTTCCTCATTGCTAAGACCTGCGATGTTCAAAGTTCTCTTGTACGCTTCTCTTTTTGCTTTTTGGGCAGCCTGAATTTCATCATTCCACAACGCATCACCAGACATTCTTCCTACAACTGCGGTACCACACACTTCGATCGCGCATCTAACAATGTAATGTGAAATATTACTTTTTGGATTGGGCTTGATAAAAATTGATGTCTAAAAAGTTAAAATTTTGTTATGTGAACCTTATTTAATTTAAATTGGATATGTTAGACATAGTTGTATTATGTTTTCACAAAATTTTCGTGTTCGATAATAGCAGTTTTAAAATCACAGAAATGGCAAAATTCATGAAAGTTATAAGTAAAAAAAATACTTTTGAAAATATAAAATGATCATGTGTTATTCTAATTTAAACTAAATGAGTTGCAGGCAACAGATTTTTTAACTTTAGAAAAAAAATGGTAATCTAGCCGAATTCAAAAATTTAGTTTTTCCTTAATGAAAAACAAATTCCTTTGTTAGGCAGAATTTTTAAAAATAATTTTCAATTTTATATTTTTACTTGCTATCTGAAATAGTTAATATCTTGTTTTATATTTTTAAGCCATTAATTGGCAATGCAATGCTTCCCGCGTACTGTAGCGCGCATATAATGTTGCTATTTTAAATAATTGAGTAGAAATTTAGGTTTTTTAAAATAAAATTAACAAGAATGCAAGAAGGAAGCAAACAAATATTTTTCAGTCTACCACCGTGAGATCGTTTTTAACCTGCAAGTTCTTGCACTAAAGATTTCTTTTAAGAATTCTTGTTTCTTCTGATTTCGAAGTATTTTATATTTAAAAGAAAAATAAAGTATCGAGCATTTTTTTAGATAGGTAATATTTAAACTAGCGATCAATTTTATCTACATATTTTTAATTATTTTTTAGGAATTTTTATTTTTAATTAAAAACTGAGTTAAAAAGTATTATAAAAGAATTACATAAATCGAAAACTTTGCGTTTTACAAAGATTTTTAAAAATCAGAAAATATTTATCTGTCACTGAGGTTATTAAACCGTTTTTTTAACTTAAAATTTCTTTATTTTTTATATGCCTTAGCTAGTTTTTAAGCAGATTTAATTTTTAAGGAAAAAGTATTGAGCCCTTTGTAAAATAAGTAAAGTTCAATTATTTTTTTGCATATTTCAAATTGTTGTTTTAGGAAAGCAATTCCATAGTCAAATCTTTGGGATGATAAACAATTCGATAATTTGAAAAATCTGCGTTTTATGAAAATTTTCGTTTAGCAGAACATAATTTGTTTTCATTGATGTTATTCAAGCATTTTTGTACTTGAAACTTTTTTTTATTATTCATTACCTTTGGGTTGTTTTTAAGCGTTTTAAATATTTAAAAACAAAAAGTATTAAATGCCTCGTTAAATAAGTGAAACTTACTTCGCTTTTTCAAATATTAAAAATTATTGTTTAAGAAATGTTATTTTGCATTAAAAATTGAGTAAGAGAGTATTATATACAATAAAAAAGTTGGATAAATTGAAAACTGCACATTTTACGGACAATTTTTATTTATTGTTCATTACTTTTAGATATTTTAAATCATTTTAAAATCTATTAAGAAAAAAAAGTATCGATCCTTTGTTGAAGTAAGTAAAATTCAATTAAAAAATGTTTCTAAATAAAAATTGGTAAGTTAAAGTTGAGTTCAACAAATTTTAGTTTGAAGTTGGTTGAGGCTCACCACATGACTTGATACGACCCTCCCTTGAAATTCTTACCCAAACTTTTGTCACCGAGATTCAAGTGCTTCGATAGCGAAGTCGGTAGAGCGCGCGGTTAGGACACACTAGTTTATAGGTAGTTTAGGTAGGAGGGTTTAATCCTCGGCGAGTGCGATTTTTCAAAGCGTCTAGGTGTACGATTACATGTGTAAGCAACAGTGTGCGCGAATAAAATGCGATATGCTATCTAAGAATACATTTTTTCAGATTAAGAAAATGTACGCTTGTTTCAAGGATACGGTATCAAGTACTTATTTATTTGGAACACACTCTTCTTCTATCGTCCCCATTCGTACCTGCGATTGACTTGAATCAAGTAATATTTTCTTGATTTCAGAACAATTTTTTTTCAGTGCAGGGTTCCAAACTTACAGTAAGAGTAGAAAAAAACTTTAAAAACATAAACTCAAAGAAATTCAACTTCTGTAGCAAAGTTACACAAAAAGGCTTACAAAAGAAAACTATGCTTCCAAAAATCAATTTAAACAAAAAAACATAAACTAAAAAAAGGTAACTTGTGTAAGATAATTGCATACAAATACTTCACACGAGAGAAGTGTGTTTCCAAAAATACGTGCAATATGCTGACTAAAGCCAGTTATATAAAAGAGTTTTTACTCAACGACCTACAGCAAGAGAAGATCTGATGGAAAGGATTTGGGCAGTTTGCGCAGCCATCTCTCGAGAAACTTTGCTGAAAACTGTGGATAGTTTTGAAAGACGTCTACGTTTGTGTCTTCAAGCCAATGGAGAACACTTCGAACAGTTACTTCGTGGCTGATTGTAACTCTGGTAGCAATGATGAGAGGCAAGGGGACTCACGTTAATCAACTACCCGAAACATGAGAGGCAAGGTGAACTCACGACAAGAAAGCACCACAAAGGAAACAGAACTTCTACGTGCACGCCGTTTCTTCTGGGTAACGCTGAAAGTAAGGACAACGTGTCTTTTTTTTGTAACTAGTCACAGAGAAGTGACATTGTCAAGATTGTCACTTTTGTAACTACATAGTCACAGTATTTACGTCTTATCCAAAGTGATTCAGGCACAGAGTTCAATCTAAGAAAAAGCTTTTTGACCTTCAAGTGACCTTGAAAATTGACCTGATGCATTGTGAAGCATCTTGAACGTTTGTTTACCCTGAAAACCCAAGACAATTCAGAAAAAGGGCATTTGATCGTTTCTCCGACGTTTTATCTTAATTTTTTACCTTTCCAAGGTCGCAAAAACCATTTTTCCACAGGTCATTTTTCCCGTTTTTTAAAAATCCACAATCAAAAATAAAGGTTCTCATTTAAGAAAAGGGTCTTACCACCATTTGACCTTGAAAATGGACCTCAAGGTCAAAATTGATGGTACAGTCAAATTTTCCCTTGGTCTTGGTCAACCTTTGTGCGAACCATTTCTTCGTAGATAAAGTATTTTAGAAGATATTTGGGTTTACAGATTAAAAATAGGTCACCATGTATATAGTATCAAAGTTTGTATTGGACATGAGCAGAAGTAACTTTGTTGTCAAATATCATTAAAAAATTGTATTTTTGCAATAGGTGAAAATTTACTATTTTTCAATTTTTTCCATTGCATTATTTAAATAGAAATAATTATTTTTAAAACTAAAACTTAATTCTAAAGTTATTTTTTTCTTATTCTATCAAAAATGTGTCACTTTTTTTACTTATTGTTCCTGTAATATGAATAGTTTCCCTTTAATTGGTAACTTAAGACTGTTTTTCCATATTTTCTTAGATGAATATCTCTTAGGAGAATAAACAGGAAAATTTGAGATTTACAAATTTTTAAAATAAGTCTTTCATAGAATTATTATATTAATAGTTCCTTGGACCGAAGCTTTTTTATCCTCCAATAAAATGTTAAAAATTGTATAAAAATCGCTATTTTGAAGTTTGGCATTTGCTTAGGACTGAAGAAGTTAACGATTTTTAATATTCCTAAAAAATTGCTATTTTGATGTTTAAACATTTGGTAGGATCAAATTAAAGTTGACTTTCGTTATTTGATATCACTAAATTTGAAGTATTTGTGTAATTTAATATTCTTTAAAAAGTGTAATTAATTGCAAACTGATACAAGTGTTTGCTTAACCCTTAAACGGCCAAAACGCCACTACCGGTACACTGCTTTTCAATGGCCAATAACTAAGACTATTCGACACTAGAAAAAATTGAGACACATATAAGTT
>NC_046662.1:77459222-77469539 GCF_010883055.1 Belonocnema kinseyi | reverse complement strand
AACTTATATGTGTCTCAATTTTTTCTAGTGTCGAATAGTCTTAGTTATTGGCCATTGAAAAGCAGTGTACCGGTAGTGGCGTTTTGGCCGTTTAAGGGTTAATCTGTTCTGTAAATTAAGTTACTTATAAAAACAAAAAATTTGTAAACGTTGGTTATTTTGACATTGCAATCTAAAAAATGCTATACTTTATAAATAATTTAATTACATTATTTTCATCCTTTATTGTACAAAATAAACACTGTTACTGAGATATAAAAATAAAGTTTTCGCATGGTGGAACAAGATTTAATTTTTTTGAGTAATAAAGGGAAGTGATTCTGACAGTATGTTTATAAAATTTCTGACAAATTGGCAGTGTAGGTAGGTTCAGAACTATTGCAGGTACCACGTAAATTCTAGGTTTTCGGTTTTTTTTTATTCCTAAGATGTATTCAATATTCATTTCGAAAAATATGCGAAAAACTTTAAAGTGTCGAGTTTTGAAGCTAAATTTTTCATTGCAGGGGTTCAATGTAAAAGAGAGCTCAAATATTAAACAGACAAAACTAGTGGAAAGTTTTGGGTTTCGCAAGTAATTATTTAAACGCAGATAATGCAATAAAAATAAAGAAAAATTGTTTAAAACCCCATATAATGTTATTCGAAGCGTCTTATCGTCTCGAAATTCGGGGTCACTAGTCCAATATTCTTCACAAGCTTGATTAGTCGTCCCCTCAAAACTCCCCCAATTTTTCGGAACGACTAGACATAGCCAATGTCATTATACTTAAGTATCAAATTTAAAAAAATATATTACCATCCATGATAGAGCTGAATAAAAGTAACTAAAGTTTTTAATAAATAAAAGTAGATTTATTAAAATTTGAAACCTTGAATTATATGAAAAATGGTACTTAATGAATTTTAGTACTGAAGTTCGAAACTCGTAATGAAAATAAAAAAAAAGACTTAGTAAAAACAGCTTTGGTTATCATTTAAAAAAAGGCAACATTTTGTTCACAAATTCCAACTTTTAAAGTGTATTAAATGAAATCTTGTAGAAAATTCTAATAAGATTCAAATAGTGCAATTTAATCCTTCCGAAAATAACTTGAATTTAAAAAAAATATTTTTTAATTATTAAAAAATATATACTTCACTAGAATTTTTCTGTTATTGATTATCGGAACTTCTCTAAATCGTGTAAAAAGGTATTTCGATCATTTCCTTTCACTGCAATTTCTATTTTATTAAAAAATACTTATGCAATAAACCTATTTTCGATAAGAATGTTGATTATCTAGTTCTATATTACAACCCATCATTTTTTTATTATTGTTTAGTCAGAAAAAGTAGTTATTCATTTAATTGATTAATTTTTAAGTAGTTGATTAATAATTGAATCTTTGCAAGAGCCCGAAAGTATTTACTGTGTAAAAAGTGTAAAAAGACCTTTGAATTATCTTTTTTGCGAAAGCTGTACCATGGAGTGTATATACTTACGAAACTTTGCTTCCTTGTTTCGAAAATAAAGGTAAAAGTATCGGATTTGCGAAAAATATGTTGCTAATATATTTCTTCACGTGTATTCACGTAGGCATGTAATATCTTGGAAGGTGCCTCCAGGACGACCGTAGCTGAGCCAGCAATTTATTATTGCTTTCGTTGAGATGCCCAAGAAATGGTTTGTGCAGCGATATAATATCTCGGTTGCCGGCCTCTGTAACAACGGGATGGAACTGTCAGAAATTTACGGGGCGACTTAAAATTAGTTTCAGAAAGCACGAGATCCGATTTCTCACAAAAAACTAATAGGTAGAATTCCAGCCCCTTTTTTCTAGTTAAACTAAATTTAGAAAGTGAACTTTCAGAAGACAGGACACTCAAAAATTTATTTGTCTTGAATTAGAGAAAAACTTTCTTTAACGTAATTTTCTCATTTAACTAAGAACATCTTCAAAATTAAGAAAATCATTTTCAATTAAAGAATAATTTGCATTGAAGCAAAAGTCCATTTCTTTGAACCAAAAAATTTCTAAATCAAAATATTAGGTCTAAAAGTTAATTTTGTCCCTTTAATTTGATGTTTTGTAACTCTTGGTCAAATACAAAATTTGGTCACAATGTAGTTATTTTGAGGAAAACATTTATTTAAAACATAATTGTTCCGGGAAACTGTGCCATGGCCGGGACTCTTTTGATATCGGAAGAACATTTGGAAATGACTGCATTTATGACGTGCCACGAGAAAAGGGGACTAACGCGGAAAATATCGCAAATCTGTTTTTGGTCTCTGCCGATAGTTTCGGAGTTGCTCTATCTAGCAAAAAAATCAGAAAATATTTTTAAGCATTATTTATACCTATAAAATAGCTTATTAGATTAAATATATTATTCAATATGCTTACATATTTATGATTTTTGGTTATTTCTTTACTGGGACACGACCTGTGAGAGTGTAGTTGTAAGTAGAGGGGCAGGTTTTTAAGAGTCGCCTTTCACTGAGAAAAGGGCTCCACTTCTATCGCTCGCCCTGTAAAATTCTAGTTTTTCGCGTTAGTCCCCTTTTCTCGTGTAACGTCACATTTGTTTTCTGCGGCCTGGAATTTTGATACTATTAATTTTAGCACAAAAAATCACTCTATTTATCATTTGATATCCTAAATAAATTTCTACACTTCTGTATTTTAAACCATTTTCAATTATGAAACCGTTTAAAATTAGAGACTTTTAACCATTTAAATTTTTTATTGTTTAATTTGGAGCATTTTAAATTAAAAAATGTAAAACTATGAATGTTTACTTTAAGTATGCCCTTGAGCCATTTTAGCACTTTTGGAAAAATTTAAGTTTTTGAAAATACGTGAAACTTTGATACAGGGCCCCCTGATGTAGTTCTTTCGACAATTGACGCCGCGCCACTAGTATGAGTAAAAGGAGCTGCGCGCGGTGTACGGCGGTCACTCAGGCGTGACTAAACAAAGGTGTAGCGGAATTCTATTGGGTTTGTTCCCCACCACCGCCAGCCCAAAAACTGGCGCAGTATGAGAGTTTCACCGTAGTTGGAACCTAGACTTAAATCTAAAAATTGCTTGGTACTTTCAATTATTATTATTTCAAAATAAATAGAATCAAATAATTTTATAATTAAATGTACAAAATTGGATAATTTTCAATTAGGGTTGCCTTGAAAATAACAAAGGTGAATTTAAAAGTAATTTTACAATCTAAAATTGGAATCATTCATACTTTTGCGCATAATTTTAAATTGAAGACACTAAAAATTGAGTTCAGTTTCAGTTCTTGATACATTATGTGTTGAAAAATGTTGGATAACTAGCGTGTACCTTAAAATAGTTTTGAATAAAATCTTTCAAAATTATAGTTCAAAGTAGAAGGAAAATTTTAAACCGGAAAGCATTCGAATTAGGACAATTTATTGATTGGTAAATTCCACATTTTTTAGTTCAAATTCAAATCGGTCCAAATAGTGAAATTTTAAGAATTGAAGATAATGCCAAGTTTAAGAGAATCACTCTAAGCGGCAATGTCACTTACGTATCTTTATAGTTTGTACGGCAGTGTAGGATAGGGAATTTCAATGAAAAATTATAATTTTGAGTTTAGAACACGGAACTTCAATAGAGAAATATAATTTTAAAATTGGAACAGCTAATTTCTGTAAAGAATAATAATTTTTACTTTGTACGGGGAATTTCGTAACGAATTATAATTTTAATTTTGGGACAGTCTATTTCCGCAAAGAATTACAATGTTCACTTTGGGACAAGGCATTTTCTAAAAGAATTTTAATTCTGAGATACGATTGGGAATTTCCGTAAAGAATTATAATTTTCATTCCTGGTTTAGTTTAGAACATTAAATTATGTCATTTATTCTGACATTTGATTCCTTATTAAAATTTTACTTAGAACAGATAATTTCTGATAGAGAAAGCGAATTTTTTTAAAGAATTTTTATTCTGATTAAGAAAAATGAAATTTAGGAAAATCACTGTTCCAAATCAATATTCGGATCAATTTGAAACTTACCAGGGAACAGTAAATTTCCATAAATAAATATAATTTGGACTTGTTTTACCAAACTCTCTGTTCTAAACCAGAATTGTATTTTTTCCCCTAAAATGTCCTGTTTCAAGTCAGAAATTTTTGAAGTCTTTTACAATGATTTCGGTTCTCTTGATATATTGAAAAATTATTTAAAATCATTCAAATATTTTGAATTCTTTTAAATTAAACTGGCAAAATTAACAATTCACCAGGAGAAAACTGTGAAATTACCAGAAATTTAAAATCGTCCGTCGGTTAGAGGCCCTGATTAGTCTTCATCAGTTTCATTAGTTTGATGATTATTTTCTGAATACTTAAAATGATAAATTATTTAATGCCCACAGCTTGAATTTGTAAATTTAAATAACCTGGAGGAATGGGTAAAACCCGGAAAATGGTTACCAGTTATTTTCAGAGTCGTCTTGATTGGCCACGCTGATAATATTTCGTAATAGTTAATCAAAATATTTCGACAGACAGGGAATCTAGTCTGCTATTCTGACAACCTGACGTCAGAATCGGAAGCATGGTGTTGGGGAACGCGTGAGAACTAGATATGACTTGCAGGTCAATGTACCTCCCATCAGTGAATCAAGCATTATTACCATTGTATAATGTCAGCCTCATTTCCTGTTATCTGTAATGAAATCTTTCCTAGTTGTGGTCTCAGTACGTTCCTATGCATTTCCAAGTTGTATTGTCCTTGTTCAACATCAAAATTCGTGCAATACCCCTATGATTACTTGTCCAGAATATGGTGCTGTCTTCTGATCTGCGGAAAGAAAGATAACACGCGGAGTTAATTACATATTGGCTCTGGCTTATTGTGCTTTCATTCGTCCCGACCTCGTAGACGTTTTAATTAAGTTTGCCTCCCCTGAAATTAATTCTATTGATTCTTAGTATTAGTGCTGAAAATGTCACGGGACAAATGGAAATGATGAAATTTATAAAAATGCTACATACTGACGGCAGTAGCTGGGAGGTGATTCTCGATTCTTTGAGATCTCGAATGGGAAGCAAGGATGAAAGGCACGGTTAGCGCTCGGGTGGGTGTCCGTTCGTGTTTCTCGTTTATTCGTCGTCTACTCGTCAGGCATTGCTTGGAAGCTTATTATGATAGTTGGTGTGATTGGGCATTTCAGAAGGGATGTGTACTTACAGAGTTTTATTTCCTGTTAGTAGGGGGTTTTATAAATGTAAAACCCCAAAAAGGGAAGGATAGCATGGAGTACAAAAATCTAAAAATGCTGCATCACTCGTGGATGAAAATTTTTATCTGAGATGCAAGTACTTATCGAGGAATTTAGAGTAAAGTACTACGCGAATAGCTCAATTTACACACTTTCTACTAGAGATCATTCGGAGTAATGATTCCAGGGAATAGCATTTGCCCTCTTCCCAATTCTGATAGAAATGGATCCACGGTTCGACCGTACGTCCGCTTGTTCACTCTGTTGGAATCGAATGAAATTACACATCTCATCGAACCAATTTGCTCTTTTCGGCTCTGTAACGCTTCGGGCGCCGCGAGTAATCAGACAATAAAAAAAGTTATTTTTGTTTGACTTCGCCATAAAACCTCCACTGGTTCTATAGTTATAAATCGATTAAAGAAAAAAAAATACTAACAGGCGATATTTATTTCGAATGCAACAATATATCGTTGAAAATCAACCTACCATATATCACAGTCTGCTTCCAAATTTTTTAAAGAATCATATACAGAAATTTAAGAAATTAGAAAACAGGACGCTTTAAAAAAAAAACTTTTGATGATACCAATTTCAAAAACTTCCTAAACGATTTCTTGGATAATTTTTTATAGATTTGCAGCATCATCGACAGAGACGGCTAAAGATTCATTCGAGAACCTAAACCCGAAAGATAAGTAAGTCAATTCTCTAGTTGCAAATCAAAAACATCTTTATCGAGGTAGCAAACTTCACAGGCCAAATGCTCTAAAAACAGAGAAAATGAGATTTATCCAGAAAATAGGAAAATAAACTTTTTTCCATTGCATTGCAGTTTCAACAAAAGCGATCAGTTTTCAACCATATAGTTTTGTTTTTGAAGAAATGAATGGTTTTTTAACAAAAAAGATGAATTTTCTAACAAAAAAGACGAATTTTGAATTTTTACCATGTATGGTATTTTCTTTTATGAAGTCATGAAATCTTTTTGGTTATTCTGGTCGCAGTTCGTTAGAGATAAGTCAAAGCTCGATAGTATTTTCTCTTTTTTTAATTAAGGTATTAAAGAGTTGTGCAACTCTTTGTCGATATTTTCGTTTTTGGGGGTGTGCCGCGCCGCATCACTGACAAGTGGTTTTCATGGGGGTGGTTGCTTCTTTCAGAATGTTCCTTTCTCGATCCTACAGAATTAAACATCAGCACGAAAGCAATTCCGTATTTTTTCAAATTAAAAAAACAAAGTTATTACGTGAAATTCGAGTTTATGCACTGTCGCTCTCATTTCCTGGGAACATTAATTTCGCAACGAAAATGCAGTACGTGATATTTCAAACAAAAAAGATTTTAATTTCAAATTTTGTACAAAATAATAAAATCTTCAACCTTAGATATGAATTTGCAATGAAAAAATTAATTTAAAACCCAGTAGGGAAGAGTGGAGCTGATCAGATAACGGGGCTACTTCGATCAATGGGGATTTTAGTGAATAAAGTTTATATTTTCAAATTGAATTGCCGCCAAAAATTAATTCTACTAGAGACCAAAAGTCGCACGTGTCAACATTTGCGTGTATGTGATTGTTGCTATATATATTCGAAATATAACCACAATTGTCGAAAAAATGTTGGTTTAATATTTTCGCGCATTTGCACGTAACCTGTGGGGCTACTTCGATCAGCGTTTGTGGGGCTGCTTCGCTCAACCTATCGATTAAAGTTGTTTCATTTTTTTTAATATTTCAGGTTATTTTCATGCCAAAAAAATCACAGAAATTGTCATATTGGTTGATTTCGAAATATATACTAATGTCAATAAATTTGTTGTTTTTTAATTTGTAAATTTGTTGTTCCGCGTAATGATTTTCGATTAGATTTGCATCAATATTGAATTTACAGTTTATTAATTGAAATGTATTTTGAAAAAGCTTTACATAGGGTGGATTTATGTATAGGTAATCCTTTACATCAATTAAAAAATTATTTTTTTCAGTGATGATTTGAATTATTTTTTACTTCGTTTTGATTAAATGTCAAATTTTTTGTATTATCATTTGTTCAGTTTTAATTAATTTTCTTTTGCAGTTTGTTAATCTGATGTGTAATTCAATTAATTTTCCCTGTGTAGCTTAAATTGAATTTGAACGTAATTTGTTATTTTCATTGCATTTCATTATACAAATAGTCAATTCTTATACAAAGTGTATACACTGTCGGTACTAGTAAAAACAAAATTGTCGGTACCGGTAAAAATAATTACCGGTACCGCCAATTTTTTTACCGGTTGTTTTAGCAAGCATATTTCTAGAAAGGTAGCGGCAAAGCGCGAATATTCATTGAATTCGTGGAATTCATGAAATTCAAGGAATTCCTTCAATTCAACGAATTCATGGAATTCAAGGAATTCCTTCAATTCAACGAATTCATGGAATTCAAGGAATTCCTTCAATTCAACGAAGTCATGGAATTCAATTAATTCCTGCAATCCAACGAATTCATGGAATTCAAGGAATGCATGCAATTCAAGGAATTCATGTAATTTAATGATTTTATGGAATTCAAGGAATCTATGCAATTCAATGAATTCATGAAATTCAGGGAATTCATGCAATTTAAGGAACGTAGTGGCTAGTCGACCGGCGGGCAACATTGTTAGTTGCCGGCTTTTTTACCTTTTTTTTTTTTTACATTTTTGTTTAAAATGGTATACTGATGTATATTGATGCGCTGATTACAAACCTGGATATGAAAACACCTGCAAATATAATTGCCAGTGTTAAAAATTTTTGACATCACGTTTTTTATTTACGAAGTTTATATACACTATCTGTACCAGCAAAAAGCATATTTTAGGCATACGAAAGGAACTTTTATGCATTTTAGAATAAGGCCATGTAATTGAGGATTTATTTTGGTAGTTTTGGGCTTTTGACGCTATTAACGAAACATTCTATGTATAAATCACACTTTATCGTCGATTTTCGACTCAAGAATTACTACTGACGTCTCATGGGGGCGGAAATGCTCCTCTGTGACTGGTCACAGAAATCATTTTGGTCACACCCCTACACCTTCTGACATATCTTGGGGGGGGGGAGGCACCCCTGTGTTTAGTGGCAAAAATAATGTAAGGTCGCACACCTCCCCTTTCCAACGTCTCGTGGGGACGGGGGGAGCACCTCTGTGACTGGTCAAAGAAATAATTTAAGGTGGCACCCCCACCCCTTTTTCAACACCACATGGGGGCGGGAAGGCACCTCTGTGACTGGTCACAGAAATAATGTAAGGTCTCACCCGTACCCCTTTTCCAACGCCACGTAGGGACGGGAAAGCACCTCTATGACTGGTCACAGAAGTAATGTAAGGTCGCATCCCTACCCCTTTTCAAACGCCAAGTGGGGGCGGGAAGGCACCCTAGTGACTGGTCAAAGAAATAATGTAAGGTCGTACCCCTACTTTTTCCAACGCCACGTGGGGTTGGGAAGGCACACCTGCGACTGGTCACAGAACTAATGTAAGGTCGCAATCCTACCCCTTTTCGAACGCCATGTAAGGGCGGAAAGGCACCCAATGACTGGTCAACGATATAATTTAAGGTCGCATGTAGACTCCACCTTTAAGGAATTCATGGAATTTAAGGAATTCATGGAATTCACGGAATCCAAGGAATTCATGGAATTCAAGTTTTTCTAACTTTTCTTAAACATGTCATGAAAGGGGGCTGGAAGGCACCCCCGTGACTGTTCACAGAAATAATTTTGGTCAAACCTCTATCCCTTTCCAACAAATCGTAGGGGCAGGTAGGCACCCCTGTGTTTGGTCACAGAAATAATTTTGATTAAAATACTTACCCTTTTCCAACAACGTGTTGTCCAACTAGAAGGTACCTATGTGACTGGCCACAGAAATAACATTTTTCCAAGGATTTTTAGTTTGGGAAACAAACTAGCAAAGTGGCCGATATTGAGGATCGAACAGTAGCAGTCAACACATTTGGAAACAAATAATTTTTTAATATGTTCTTCCCGCAGTCTAGCCTCTATCCTCAAAATATGCTTTTTAAAAAAATCGGTAAGAAACAGTGGTCAGTACCGTTAATTTCTTTTTACCGGTACCGGCAATTCCTTTTACCGCTACCGAAATTTTCTTTTTACCGGTACCGGTTTTGTATACACAACCATTATTATATGTTTATCATTTATTGTTTATTTTCGATATGTTTGTCTATTGTGTAGCTCAAATGATACTTAATTACATTGAAATTACACTTTTTACATCTATTTATCGAAGTAGCCTCACTGAATGGGTTACTTCGATTAAATGAGACGTTGGAGTAAGTGTTAATATTATTCATAAAGAATTAAATGAAAATCTTTATCAACCATGTATACTGAAGATTGAAGTTTAGTCTTTTATTTCATTAAAAATAAATGAAAAGAATTGTCAACTTTCTTTAAAAAATGTGGTTTGAAAAAAAAAGTGATAGAAGTAGGCCCACTCTCCCCTAATTGAATTCTTAACCAAAAATATAACATTCCGCTTTTTAACCAAAAAGAATGAACTTTCAACCAAAAATAGTTGGATTTTTTATTGGGTTCTATTAATTCAGTTTGCACTTAAGTGGAAGCTGGGGAAAAGAGGGAAAACACTGTGAAGGTTGAAGCCTGAATTAGATAGATAGGAATTTTGATTCAGTTTTCATACTTGTAAAACTTGTAATAAAATACGTAAGTGGCGTATCAGAGGAAAGTATGATATTAACTATTGTGATTCTAGAAATCAAAATTTGAGAAACGAAACTAAAATTCAAAAGAGTAGTGTATACTAGAGCTATGTAATAAAGTATAATTAATTTGGAGTTGATTGTTAAATGGCTAGGGTTTAAATTTTAACAAACTGCGCATTTTAAAAAATTGTTATTTTCATAATTTTGTTATTTTCGTGAATCATAATTTATAAGATTAATTTTTCTATTTTTTGTACTACCAGGTGTATACATATGAAACCGGTATTGCCATTTAGCGGCCAGTAGGCACACTTGTAGGCACTGTCGGAACTTACCATTTGTGCTAATTG
>NC_046662.1:77454452-77459122 GCF_010883055.1 Belonocnema kinseyi | reverse complement strand
GCATAATATTCGTGGTCTATCTTGAAAAAGGTAAAACCATAACCGGAGCATACTATTCATCATTATTGAACCGATTGAAAATCGAAATCGCCGAAAAACAACGGCATTTGAAGAAGAAAAAACCGCTTTATCATCACGACAATGAGCCTGTTCATGCATGCTTAGTTGCACAAGCAAAATTGCATGAAATCGGCTTCGAATTGGTTTCTCAGCCACCGTATTCATTAGACCTGGCCCCCAGCGACTATTAGTTGTTTCCTAACCTGAAAAGATGGCTCACCGGTAAGCGTTTTTACTCAAATGAGGAGCTCATAGCTGAAACTGAGGCCTATTTTGGAGACCTTCCGATCGAGTACTTTTCGGACGGTATCAAAAAGTTAGAAAATCGTTGGACTCGCTGTATCGACCTAAAAGGAGAGTATGTTGAAAAATAAAACCGACTTTGGCCAAAAAAACGTCTGCGTGTTTCATTTTTCAGGGACTTATCAGACTGCCTAGTATGTGTGTATATACGAAAAATAGAATTTACCTTTTTCGATGCATTTTTCCAGCGCAACAAATTTTAAACGAGAAGAATCCATTTTCATATAAAGAAGAATCTAAATTTTTAGAATGATTGAAAAATTTTTGAGAGAAGACTTTTTCTAAAATAATTTTTTTGAATAGTGATTAAAACTATTTTTAAAGAGAAGTTGAAATAATTTTAAAACCCTAAAAAGTAGTCATGTGACTAGGGATACTTGGCATCTACATATTCGTTCTGTACACAATTGTCACATAATATCAAGTCGCCAATTTATTATCTCCTTCAAATGCAGGGTCGTGGGTCTTTCTGCTAATAAATATTCAAGATTCGAAGTTATAAAAATTCGATTTTATGAAGTTAGTTCGATTTCTTGATTTTTCCAGCGGGTTAACATGGTAAAGAATTATGTTCCAACTGCCCCAGGAAACCGCCCCTAACGTGAAATATGACTTAGTTTGATGAGAAGGTCTTTGAGAATCTTTTCGACTCTGCTACTATCAAAACTTCTCAAATTTCGAACATATCCAGGTATATTAGTCACCTGGGTTTTCGAAAGACCCAATGCTCTGAAGTATAAAATTCTAGCATCCTCCAAAAGAATACTCTTATCGCAAAATTAGTCTGAATTTGATTGGTAGTAGAATATGTACATTTGTGGACACCTACGTTAGTGAAACCCTATTAAATTCGACCTTATCCAGTTAGATCGGTCATATGATTTTTTTATCGACTCAATGCTGTAAATGATAAAGTTTTATTAACCCCAAAAAACTGCCCTTATCGTGAAGTTAACCTTAATTTTATTGGTATTATATGACAATTTTGTACAGAACGGGATGCATTTTTTTTCGAATATGATTTGGTCAAATGGTTGTCATAGATAAAAGATCAAAGATAAAACACAGATAAAAGCCAAAATGTATTTTAAAACATATATGTAGAACCCCAGCATCGTTCACAAAAGTGGTTTTTAGGATTTTAAAATGATTTCAACTTATCTTTAAAAATAGTTTTAATAACTAGGGTAAGAGCACCAAATCTTGCCCCCCCCCCCCCACCAATTCTTGGCACCCTTCTTTAGATTTAATGAAATAATAATTTTATATTTTAGATTTTATAAAATAATAATAGTGCAGACATTTTTTCGTAGTAATATGTATTCATCTTATGCTAAACAGTAATTTATGTGTTCTGAAATTACAAAATTCAACCTTGTTGCCAATAAATTATCAATCTAAAGCACTGTATGCAATTCTTGGCACCCCCTGCCAAGAATTCGATTGTATGTTCTTGCAATGATTTCTATTCTTGGCAATCGGAAAAAGTATGGTTATGTTCGTTTGTTGTTTTTTAAAATTCAGAATCAAAGACCAAATTAAAGGTAAAAACAATATTTTCAAGTAAATTACTAAAGCGGTACTTAAAAGAATTAAGTAAGTAATTATATTTAGTGATATATGTTATTCAGAAATAAGAGTAAATTTGCAATTTAGCAATGTAGACTTAACTAAAAAAACGCAATTTTCAAATATCACGATCTTATTGATTTTGCTGAAGGAGTTACTTGAAAAAGAAAGTTGAAAGCTAAAGACACTAACAAAAAAGAAAATCATTTTTCGAAAAAAACCGATTCTACTAATTCTGTTGAAGCAGTCAAAAGAAGCCGAGGATCACAACCTCTAAATTTGGACTCGATAGATGCTGATAATTAAGTCATTTAAGCCAGACTATTTGTTTATAAATGAAAAATAATTGATAAACAATGTTTCTCTTCACTATTAACTTAATAGTGATACTATTAAAGTTCAGTTTAATCTGATTCCTTCACTATTTTATCTTCATATGCCTAGGGTGCCAATAATTGGGGCCATCCCTGCCAAGAAATGCGTCAAGCCTGATAAGAATTGCATTTTTAGGCTATTGAGCTAACTTTAATTATTTTTTCACTTTCTAATATATATTTTGGTAAATAAAGCTTAGAATTTGATACCCTATCATATTAGCACTGTACGTATTATTATTACATTAATCACACATACAATTTTTGACAGACCTATTAAGGTTAACGAACCAAAAATCGACAACTGTAATTTGGTGATTGTGAATTCTCCTTTGTTAAAGCTTCTTCGGCTTTAACGAACACATTCTCATTACGTATCTCGTGCTTTTCACTCGATTTTGTCTAAAATGTTCACTTTTCTATATTATGTTTAACACGTCCGTATCAAACTTATAATACATTTATTCAAATTATTTAGCGATAGAAAGTTTTCACATAAAACTAATGCCTTCTCATTATGATGAGAATGTAATAATACATCATTTTTGTTCGACAAAAATTTGAATTTTCGATTTTTTAACAAAATTCAAAAAGTTGTTATGATAATCGTGTAGGTCTTTAAAAACTAATATTTTTCTTTTGTTGACTTTTTTTCATGTGGTGCGTTGAATGACATAGAATAGTCATTTTCATTTTTATTATTATTTTTTTAAAGTTTGTAAACGCTATAACTCTGGTAATTTTGTTGTTATCAAAAAAATTCATCAAGATAAATTGTTCATATTTTTGTGCACTATAAGCAGCACTATATGAAAATTTCAAATCTTAAAAAAGTGGTCTTAAAACTTTTGAAAATGCTCCAAATTATTGCATTTTTATTTAAAATAGCTGGCTAACGAAATCGCCCTTTCTTTTCATATCCTTATAAAGTGTGTCAAAGGGAAATTAAATAAAATAATTACTTGAAATGTTACTGTGTTTACAGACTACAACGACAACAATGACAAGGCCGATAATACCGGTTTCTTCGGGGATTAGGGATTCTCGAAAAGTGAAAATTTCAAGAAATCCGCGATAGTCAGTTTTCCCATAAAACAATACCTTCTTATTATGATGAGAATGTAATAATTCAGTATTTTTTGTGCGATTAGAAGATGAATTTTCGACTTTTTTAAAATTATAAAACCTGTTATAATGACCTTGTAAGTTTTTCAAAACGTAACGTTTTCCTTTTCTTACATTTTTTTATATCGTGCATTGATTGGTTTAGAATTTTCATTTTCATTTTATATTTTGAAAAAAACCATAACAGTGATAATTTTCTTGTTATAAAAAAAAACCCATCAAAATAAATTGTTAACATTTTCGTGTGCTATAAATAGCCGTATGTGGAATTTTAAAATCTTTGACCCCTAAACCTGTGTCATAAATTGTTTGAGGTTTTGAGTACTATGAACAATTGTACATAGAATTTTTAAATCTTAAAAAATGTGGTTTCAAACATTTTTGGTACGATCAAATTTGGAATTTTCAACTTTTCGACCGAATTAAAAAAATTGTTATCATGATCTTGTAGGGATATCGAAAATAAACGTTTTCCTTCTCTTGACCTTTTTTCGTATCATGCGTTGTTTGGCTTAAAATGTTCATTTTAATTTGTTTTTTTGGATTTTGAAAATGCTCTAACTCTGGTAATTTTTGATTTTTCAAAAAAAGTCATTAGAATAAATTGTTCAACTTTTTGAATACTATAAATAACTGTATAGAGATTTTTGGAATTTTTAAAAAAGTGGTCTCAAAAATATTCAAAATGTGCCCACTTTTTGAATTTTTATCCAAAATGGCTGCCTAACGAACTTGACCTTTAGTTTAGGACACTAAACGCGTGTGCAAAAGGGCAATCTAATAGATTAATTTTTTCGAAAGTATCGTGTTCACAGACAGACAGACATACAGACAGACACACACGTAAAAACCTGTTTTTCAGTTTCAGAGGGTCTCAAAACGTGGACATTTGACAAAAACTGGGGAAGGGGGGGGGGTCAAATTTTACACAAATCTAATACCTTCTCGGATGAGAATGTAAAAAATAGATAAAAAACAGAATTGAAACATTCTCATGTTTGAATTTAAGCGAAAATGTAATTTTATAGTAGATAAATTTTCCTTCCTTATTCTCTTTATTTATTTGTGTTTTCTTTCCAGTGCAGAATTCTTGCAGAATTCTTAGTAATTTAAACTATTTTACTAATAAGTAAGCGAGAAGAAAATACCAGGTGTATACATATGAAACCGGTATTTTTTCAAGAAAAAAACACATTTATTTCAAGAGAATGATAACAAATATTTTATTCAAAGTATGCG
>NC_046662.1:77437413-77454352 GCF_010883055.1 Belonocnema kinseyi | reverse complement strand
TTTTCCATATTAAAAAAAACTCGGAGGTTAGTCGCTTCTCAGTGCTGTAACTTGTAAATGCGTAAACATAAATGGCTAAAGTTTTGACAGGCGTCATTTGAATGATCAAGTTTACGAAAATGGTTCACATTAGTGAATACTAATGCCATCTCTTAGAATTTTCAGGTACTTATCAGACTGCCTAGTAGACTGGAAAATAATTTTGTAAAAGATGTTGCAGTTTTAGCTTATACATTATGACGTTGTTATTTTTGAAAAGATTAGGGGTGAGAAATAATTATGCTTAAAAGTAACATTTTACTATTTTATAAGTAAGTTCCATCTATGTAGATAACTACTTTTTCTAATACGTGTTTTCATTACAGGGTGTTAATAAGGGTGTTCATAACAGTTAATGCATACAATTTTTGGCATCAGTATGTAGGTTTGTATTCGCATACAAATACGGGGGTTGTTTTTGCAGCGATTAGGGGTGAAGAATAATTTTGCTCTTCAGTAATGCTTTGAAAATACTGTGTTAATATTTTAAAAGTATTTTCCATCTAGATAGTTTCTTTTTTTTAAATGCGTTTTTGCAGCACAGGGGGTTGCTTTTTAAAATAAGGCTTGATTTTACAAAAGTGTTTATATCACATTGGAAAGCAAAAAAAAAGAGAAAAAAATCTAGCCTAGTCATTTTTTAAATACTTTTTTTCATTACAGGGGCAACTCTTTTTAAATAAGAGTTGATTTTACAAAAGCGATTCATAGCGCATTGTAAAGCAGAAAATATCAAAAAAATCTAACCTAGTCATTTTTTGTAATTTCATGATTTTTTTAGAGGGTGCCGCTGAGTTGACGGCAAGTTAGCGCCGCCCTGTTATCTTAAAAACGAATAGTCATTATAATGCCATTATATGACATTTTGTTTTTAGTTAGTGGCGCCGCTGAGTTGTCTGACCTTAAGGGCATGTGATACTCACAGTTTCCCTGGCTTTTTTTCAACAAAAATGAAAATGCTTAAAAACTGAATTCGGAGATGCTATAAAATATCATAACGGACGTCCCCGGACTCTTTTTTGAGGGATAAGAACAAAAAAAATTTATTGCGCTAAATAAAAATTGTATGCATATGCATTATTTTGAGGTTATATCGTTTTCCATCTCTGCGTTTTCGATAATCTGGGAATTATTTATGAAATAAACTTTTTTGATTGCCTGCAAACAATGATAGTTCCGGGAGATTAGTTACTATGTTTATTTGTAAGTCCAAAGTTTTCGGCCAAAAATATTGTGTAGTTTGGAAGTAACGCTTGGGCGAATTGTAACACACATAACCTCGAAATATACACGCTCTTTGTTAGCTGTACCAAACATTTTTTGACAAAAAAACACAAAAAAGTGTGTGGGGACCTCCGTTAGCATGTTCGCTATCACTTCCCAGATTTTGAAGGCAAAATTTTTCTTATCCTAGGAAAAATCCTTGGGAATCTAACACTGAAAAAATCGATACTATTTCCTAAGCCCTATGAAAATTAATCACATTTTGCTCAATTAATACTTTTTTGAATTAACCTACAAAAAAAGTGTGTGGGGACGTCCGTTAGCATGTTCGCTATCATTTCCCAAATTTCTAAGACAAAATATTTATTATTCTAGAAAAAAGCCGGGGGAATCTAAAACTGGTAAAATCGACAATTGTCTAAGTATCACATGCCCTTAATTTATCCATACTTCCATGTAAAGCACATTTTTCTGGATTGTTTCACTTTTTTGCTTAGTATATTATTGAAACCTTATTCGTTTTTGTAATAATTTCCTGTCAGGGAAATTCGTCTAAATCCCGTGCAGATATTTCGAAAGGTCTCGAGTGGGGCCCTGACATGTTTTCCTTAGCTCTAGTCGGGCTCTAGTGAGGAAAAATAGCCGGGACCCCATCTGGAAAGTAACGCTCAAGCCACGGGGGCCATACTAGATTTTCTAGTAGGGTTCTAGTGGGGTCAGTCTGCTTGCATTACAATTAAAGAGAAAAGTACCTGCGAGACTCCTACAGGGTACTGGCAGTCAGTACTTTTATCCGTTCATCATCATATGACTGTATACGATCCGAATATCATTTATATTTTCAGAAATTGAAATTTCATTCAAACATTTTGGGTTATTTTAACACCCACTACTGCTATACTCTAACGATATGACAAAAAAAGTATTTAAAAAATAAATATTAATTAATTGCGAGTATTTTCTCTTTAAATATTAATGGTCCTTTGTTTACAGTGAAGACATATATATCATTCTTAAACCTTATATTACAAATAAAATTTCTAACGCTACGGGGTATCGAACCTACATGTCTATATCAGCCTAAATCTATCGCCTAGGAGTGGGGCGTCTAACCACTGCGCTAAGCCGACAAATTGAAACTCGACGAAAAAGCCATCCCCATAACGCACAGCTTAGAAAAGCTAAAACAACAAATTGTAAACTCTCTATTTTTTAATTAAATCTTTATTATTATACGATATTATTTAAATTTAAAATATACAAACTGTTAACATGAATATCTATCCAATAATTTTAAAATAAATAAATGTAATCGACTGCAATTTTTATTCGTATAATATTTCTTTTTTTCCCATTGTAGACTACTTTACAACTTTTTACAGTGACAGAACATTAAATTTTATGAGCATTTAAACCTAAACCTAAAATGTATTTTTTTCTAAACATTTAAATTCTTTCATAAAGATGGGATTCCGAATTTATTTCTTTAAAAACAGCACTGACCAGTTGTACTGGACATAAGTTCTTTAACTTTAACTGAAAAATGTCTTCGTGACTCCGAAGAAAATTTTCATTAATGCCCTAAGTCAAGTTTTCGAGAATAACGAGTTTGAATACTCATAAGTACATTATTTTTGCATACTGAAACCTTCAGAAGCCTCAAAGTTATATTTTAGGCAATATAAGATTTTAGGAGTTCCTTGTTCGGGGCCCCATTAGACACAGATAGATTTGCCATACCTATACGAAGCATGGAATTCTTCACTAGAACCTGACAGGGTACCCATCAGTTTTTTCTAGACTAGATATTCCGATAGGGGCCCAACCAGTTTTTTCTCGACTAAATATTCTGATAGGGGCCCCATCAGAACCCAACTTCAAATAGGGAAGATCGGAATCCCCATTTCTCTCGAATTTAATGAAGTTAAACGACGCTGGATAGATCTGACGTCGTAATTGTCGCAAGGTTAATTTTTGTTCCGGCGAATCTTTCACTTGGCATCTATGTAAACTTTATCTTTAATTTTTCTGTGATCGTTTGTTCACTACTCGAACCCTCGCGAGATTACAAAAGTAGAAATACAATGTGATAGCGTAAGAAACTTAAATTCTTACGTTATAGATTGCACAATTATGCGGTATATAATGTTAAAACTTGCAATGTACGATATCACGATTTTGCGCTATTATAATGCGATAATTACGATATATAGCGCAAGAATTACGATATATATTGTAATTCATGCGATATAGTTTTCTCAGTGAAAAGCGTATGAAGTGTATAAAACCCCCATATAAAACTTTATTATAGTTAGGTTTATAAGAAATAAATTTAAATGAGGGAAGGTTCGTTCTTTTTCGGATTCGTTGGACAGCGAAGCTCCCGAAGAATGGGAATGGACCATAAATTTCGATTTCCATTGGGCGGTAGACTATTCGATTCTACTCAGCGATCTATATTCGCTCGACGTGGGTTAGAGTAGTATGTAACTTTAGAAAATCGCACGTGTGTTCCTTCCGTAGCTGAAGACTTCTAGTGTTCCTGGGTTCTTTCCTTTTTCCCAGCTTTTCTTTTTTTTCTGTTTTTTTCTCCCGTGTGCAACTTTTTCCGTCGGCTTGCATTCCACCCACAGACCATTTCCTTTTATATCCCTTAGGAGCACCGTATCTTCTTTTCTTTCCACGTTGCACTATGGCTAGACTCACCTGGTATACATATTCGCGAAGAAATCGTGAATGTCTGATAGGTGCCTCTCTGATCTCTTAGATTCTTCTTTTAGACGTTATTCTCTATACTAGATCCCCAGTTAAAACAGCGAAACACAAATCTAAGATTCGATCAACTTTATTTCAAATCGGCGTAGAGGTTTCGATTCACGGTTGGATATTTGTTGCGGGGGGAAAACTTTTATGGACATTGGTTGGACAAATATTTTGCAGTAAAAAGTGTGGTAGTAAACTATAAAGTTCTGTCAGTATCAGTTAATGTTACTTTTTTGTTGATAATTCTCTGCGATATTGCAATTTTTATCTCATTACATTTTTATTTGGTCATAAATAATTCCATCAATTGCATTAAGGGCTTAGTTATTCGAAAGCACCAAAGTTGACCTGGAGAACTTGTAAGTCATAGTTTACTGCTTCTGTACATTTTTCTGAGAGAAAGCAGATGAGAAGGTTAGAAGAGCTGAGAAAGCGAATAAAATAAGTTTAATATCGTAGAAAGAAAAATGGAGTTTCCCCTAGGAGATAACAGCTTTTTCTTATTAAAATAGATTAAGGCGAGGATTTACAGTGAAAAATGTAACCCTTCAAATTACAGTGATTTACGAAAAAAAACAGAGAAATAGTTGAAGATATTGTAAAAAATTGATTGCATTTAATACTTCTTTTATTATTTGAAATTATATCAAATGTGGACTGCTTACAATTTTTCACTTGATGCAACAGGTTAACTGGCTGTCCTTTGACCGATAAAATCGGCACATGAGAGTAAATTTATTTTTGAATGGAATTAAAAAAAAATGTAGAAAAACCTCTCCAATTTTTCACATGCCAGTAACTTGATATTGTTGAAAATTATGTCATATTTAAGAACTTCGATTTAAAGTTCTTTTCAATCTGATAAGTTGACTTCATAAAATGTTTGAGTATGAAAGTATTCAGTTTGACGTGCAACCTTTACGAATGAACAATCTTAAATATGTTCACAATTAAACGATTTTCAAAGTGTAATGTTAAACATTATAATTACAGTCGAACTTGGATTTGAGCCAGATTTCACGACGTCTGTTCTCGGAAGGCTCCAATCCATTGTCTTCTTATCCAAGTTCGACTGTAATCCAAATTAAACGGTTTCAAATCGAATGTCCTAATAATGAAACAATTGCAAACTATAATAGTATATTGTGTTCCTAGGAGTGAAGTAGTCTTTTTATCTGAGCGTGAGTCTGTGAAACTGACGCTCGGATAAAAACACCTTTCACTTATTGTTACACACGATACTTTATATAAGAAAGGTATGATTTACTAGTTAATCACGTCTGATATCTGAGGTTAGGTTGACGTGTTCCATAACTGTACAGGAGCGACAGTGAATGCGCATACGCGGAGAACTATTATGATCATCTGACGATCATAATTGTACTCCGCGACACGCCGCGCATGCTCATTCGCAGTTCAGTCCTCCTGCTGTATAAATGGCCACTTTCAGAACTCAAAATACGTTAATTAAAAGCGTAAATCATGCTTACGATACGTAAAGTAATTTATTTACGGCAGGCTTAATTTACGCATTTCATCAGCGTCTTTTCAGTTCTGAAACTAGCCTTTTATACAAAGGAGGACAGAAAAGCGAATGCGCATGTGCGGCGTGGCGCGGAGTACAATAATAGTTCTTCGCGTATGCATCTTCGCTGTCGCTTCTGTGCGATCATGGAACCCGGCAACTTTTTCTCAAATGTCAGACGTGATCAAATTCAAAATCATACCTTTCACATATAAAGTATCGTATATGTACCAGGGAGTAAAACGACTTTTCATCCTCGCGTGCTTGTAAAACTCACGCTTGGGTAAAGAGACTGTTTCACTCTTAGGTACATAATGTACTATTATACATCATTTTCTATTTTCAAATAATTTCATATTTGTATCAGAAGACACTGACATATACCGTTTCTAATCGAAACCTTCATTTCGTAAAATGTTTAAGTTGAAAATTGTGCAAGTTTTGAATTCCTAATTTTGAAACGGCTTTATTTTACAGGGGTCAGACTTAAAACTATTTAGTTTCTAAGCATTGCATTTAAAAATTATATTTTTTAAATCTTGTTTTTAATTGTATACTCTAATAGTAAAATGTTTCAAATTTAAATGTACAATTCTAATACAGTTAACTTCCACCTACGTCCCCCGCCGTAAAACGTATACGCTCACCAATGTCCCCCTTTGGAGGGGCCCGCACCTCTGCCGCGAGTCTTTAGGATATTTGTGTCCAGCAACGTTCATTGGTTGCCTCGGCGTTGTATCAATAAGTATCGATACCCCCACTGTAAGCCACTTTTCCAACTGCGCATGTGCCGAAAAGCGCGGGTCTATTTTGAATCAACAAAGATATACTATCAATAATATTGATTTTCGGCACATGCGCAGTTAAAAAAGTCGCGGTCCGTTAGCATACGATTGATTAACATGACTGATTTTTCAATTCCTTGAAATAGTACAATTTGTCAACTAAAAATTAATATAATAGAATCAAAAACCGACTCAAATATGTCGCGGCATATTGAGTACCCGAGAATGAGCTCACGGTCATGGACGGATAGGTTGAAGTGCCAAGAAGGTTAGCACAGTTGTTGACCACTGTTCACATACGTATAAAATCTTCGACATAGGAATGCAGACAACTTTTTTGGATAAAATAATCTAAAAGTACTGGTTAGTTATAAAAGTCTAAATTTGAAAATGTATCATTGTAGGATAGGTGGAAATGTGCTAGCAGAACCACACATAGAAAAAAATGACTTGGACAATATTTCTTTCCACTGAAATTTAGGGCTCACTTAATGCCCTATTGCCAAATTTGATGCTACGCATTTTTCACAAACAACCTGTGGTTTTGCTATCTTAACGTTAAACTAGCAGGACCGCAAAGAGAAAAAAACGGCTTAGGCATTATTTCTTTCCACAATAATTTAGGGCTCATTTAAGGCTCACTTAATGTCCTTTTGCCAACTTTGATGCTATGCATTAACAATAAGCTGTGGTTCTGCTATCTTAATGTTAAACTAGCAGGACCACACAGGGAGAAAAAAAAGACTTAGGCACTATTTCTTTCCACAATAATTTAGAGTTCATTTAATGCCCTATTGCCAAATTTGATCGTACGCATTTTTTTAACGCCTGTGATTCTGCTATCTTAAGGTTAAGCTAGCATGGTTACACATAGCAGAGCTGGGTACAAAATACCTCAACTACATGCTGAAATACATGTATTTCAGCACCATGTAGTTGAAGTACATCACAGGGAAAACACAACTCAGCTGATGTAGTTCAAACGCAGCTACAAAATACATTTGAGTATTTCGAAATATTATTTGAAATACACCTAAGAATTGTATTATGTAGTTGACGTATTTTATGTATTTTCTTGAACATACTCTTTAATAACAGCATATAAAAATTCGATTATAGGTCTAGGAATTTCATATTCAAAGAGTGGGAGTATCAAAGAATGAGAGTACAAAAGAGTGAAAAAAACGGTGGCACCATTTTAAGGGGGGCGGTAGGGGGGCAGTAGAGTCCTGACGTACGTAGATATGCGCAGTAGAGATCTGTGAAGCATAAAAGTGCGCAGTGCATGAACGTGGTACATACGTCAGCGCAGTAGATACATACGATATTTTCGGATGCGCAATAGAGACATATGGCAAGTAAGGCTGCGCAGTAGATACATATCATACTTAGGGTTTAGCAATAGGTATTGATGAGAATTAGAGATGGGCAGTAGGTAATTATGCGACTCAAAGCTGTGCAGTAGACTTTTATGATGAATCATACCGCTCGTTAGATATCCAAGATATGTAGGGATGCGCAATAGAGATTTGGAAAATATCAGGCTCGGCCGTACACTGTTTGTATAAATCATACTGCGCAACAGAGTTCTGCAGTGCTCAGAACTGCGAAATAGAGTCATATGGTAAATAAGTTTGTGCAGTAGATACATATGGTACTTCGGGCTGCGCAGTAGGTATTTATAAGAAATATATCTCCGCAGTATGTATTTATGGGACTCAACGCTGCGCAGTAGACTTTGATGAGAAATGAAACTGCACGTTGGATATATGAAACATGCAGGAATGCGCAGTAGAAATTTGCAAAACAGAAGACTGTGCCGTACACTATTTTTTACATCATGCTGCAGTACTCAGATATGCGCAATTAAGTCATATGGTAAGTAAGGCTGTGCGGTAGATGAATATGATACTTAGGGCTGCGCATTGTGTATTTTGAGACATATAGCTGCAAAAAAACAGGCTGTGCCGCACATTGTTTTGTACATCATTCTGCGCAGTAGAGTCATTTAGCGCTCAAAACTGCGCAATACAGGCTTTGATGTGCAGCTATGTGCATTGCAGAACTCTACTACGCACCCATACGTATCCTATAAGGGTATCACGCAGATGCATGTACTGTAAGACTGTAATGTGCATATGTGCATGCCATGTAACTCTAATCCGCAGCTATACACGCCGGCGGCCTGCAATGTGCAATATTTCGTGCAGTGTAAATATACTGTGCATTCATAAGTATAGCAGGTCTTTGCTGTGCATAATCTTGTAATAAACGTGCCTGCTGTTCATACACGCTATACACGATTTACTGCGCATCTCGACACGTTATAAATATCTACTACACAGACCTGTGCATCATGCGGCTTAGCTGCACAGCCCTGAGCATGACAAGGCCCCAACACGCAGTCTTGCTCATCACAGACATCTACTGTGCAGTCATAAACAATGATCTCCCTAATGTTTAGCAACGCGCATTACATGCATCTGATGCGCAGTATATAACATTGCAAGGTTCTGATGCGCAGCCATGCACGTCGCAGGGCTCAACTGTGCAGCCCTAAATATAACGGGAATCTACAGCACAATCTTTCCCATCATTGGGTTTCACTACACAGTCATGTACAACACATAGCTCTGTGATGCACAGATATGTGCATTTCAGAACTAAAATGCGCAGCATTTCACATCATATAAGGCTACTGCGTAGATATATGTACTACAAAATGTATTGCGCTTATGTGCAAGTCGTATAATTGTAATGCGCAGCTCCACCTATCGACGGTCTGCAATGCGCAGTATTGCGTACAGTATATTTGCTGCGCATTCATGAACACGGTAGACCTTTGCTGTGTAAAATTATGCAATACGCAGGCCTGCTGCACACTCCGAGATTTGCATGTTTACTGCGCATCTCGGCGCGTTATAAATATCTGCTATACAGCCCTGTGCATCAAATGACTCCGCTGCATATCCCTGAACATTACAGGGTCCCAATGGGCAGTCCGGCGCATTACATGACTCTGCTGCACACCCCTAAACAGTGAGAGCTCTAATATGCAGCAGCGTGCATCACATGCCTCTACTGTGCAGCTATTAACGTTACAAGGTTCTAATACGCAGCCATGCACCTCGCAGGGCTCAACAGTACAACCCTAAATATAACGGAAGTCTACAGCACAATCTTTTCCATCATCGGGCTTCACTACGCAGTCATGCACAACACATAGCTCTGTGATGCACAGATATATGCATTTCAGAACTATAATGCGCAGCATTGCATATCATATAAGGCTACTGCGTAGATGTATGTACTACAAAATGTACTGCGCTTATGTGCAATTCGTGTAACTGTAATGCGCAGCTCTACACTTCTACGGCCTTCAATGCGCAGTCTGGGGTTCAGTGTATATCTACTGCATGTCCATACATGTAGTAGGCGTTTATTGTGCACGTCTGTATGCCACAAATGTCTGCCGTGCATCACTACGTTCTTGATAACTTATTGCGCATCTTAACGCATTATAAATATCTATTGTGCAGCCCTAAAGACAGAAGGACTCTACTGCGTAGCCCAATGTACCACATAATGGTACTGCGCATTTCTATGTACAGTATTGTAGGATTGAACACCCACTCCCACCCCTACCTCAAATCGATTTCCGCTCTTTCCTCTCCCAACTACTCTCCAAGGTAACACTTACCGCCCCTCCTCTCATCATTATCAACAGTCTCTCCTCTCTCTTTCTCCCTACTCTCTCCTCTGTTTGTCATTCCTTTGCATTCCCACTTTTTCATTATAAGATTTCCAGACTTATTATACACTCTAGGGATTTGTAATATAATTTTTATATGCTGATATTAGAAAGTATTTTCAAGAAAATACACAAACTACCTGAACTACAAAATACAATTCTTACATATATTTCAAATAATATTTCAAAATACTCATATGTATTTTGTTGATGTATTTGAACTACAAAAGCTAATTGTATTCCCCTCGTGAGGTATTTCAAATGTATTTGATCTGAATGTAGTTTGTATATCAGATACCTCAAATACAATTTTTGTGAAATACTGCCCAGCTCTGACACATAGAAATAAATGACTTGGACAATATTTCTTTATAGTGCAAAGAAATGTTGTCCAAGTCATTTTTTTACGTATGTGAAGCTGGCATAATACTATCAAGGTATAGAAATGTAATCTATTTCATAATTAAGGGCTCATTTAAGACTGATTCTGGCCCGTGGTCCCAAATTTTTGGCTTTTTTATTTTTTGTAAAAAAAGTGTTTGCGCTAGCTTAACGTTAAGCTAACCGAACATTGCTGTAAAACGTACCAAAAATTATTTGTCTAAAAATTCACCTTGTAGAATAATTTAGGACTCAGTTAGGGCTGAGGAAATATGATAATAAAAAATGAAAAACAAGTTTAAACTATTGTTGTTTAAAGAATTCTATTGAAAATGAATTAAACAAAGTTCTTCTTCTACCCTATATTAAGTCTCACTTAGGGCTCCATGAATATGATATTTGAATTGAACAAAAAATTGTTTAAACAACTGTACCACAAATAAATTATTTTCTTTTCTCCTGCATAATTTCAGGCTCATTTAAGGCTACTGAAAAATTATCCAGCGAAGGCAACGTGATATTTCCTTTGCCCTTTTTTTGGTTATATATGGTGTTGTGCCACATTAACGTTATGAAAATTACGTGAAGAAAACCATAAAACTCATTTTTACTCCACGCATAATTTAGGGCTCCTTTAGGACTAATTTGGCCTGTAGTCACAAATTTTGGGCTCTAGTATTTTTTTGTAAAAAATAACGTTTGCAATAGCTTAAAAGAAGTTGTCTCAAGATTGCCGTAAAACGTAATAAAAATGGTTTCACAGAAAATTCACCTTATAGAATAATTTATGGCTCATTTAAGGCTCTGGGAATATGATAATTAAACATTTAAAAAAATGTTTTAACATTTTTTTATCTATTTTTTTATCAAAAATACTAGATCCCAAAATTTGGGACTACGGGCCCAGGTTAGTCCCAAAGGAGCCCTAAATTATGCGAGGAGTAAAAATGGGTTTTATAGTTTTCTTCACGTATTTTTTATAACGTTAAGGTGGCATAACACCATATTTAATTAAAAAAAAGGGCTAAGGAAATATCGCACGAACTTCAGTCGATAATATTTCAGGAGCCTTAAATAAGCATGAAATTATGCAAAAGAAACGAAAATAAAATAATTTTGTTGTGGTAAATTTGTTTAAACAATAATTGTTTAAACAAGTTTTTGTTAAATTCAAATATTATATTCACGGAGCCCTAAGTGAGCCTTAATATAGGGTAGAAGAAGAAATCTGTTTAATTCATTTTTACGTGAATTGTTTAAAGAAAAACTGTTTAAACATATTTGGTCATTTTTCAGTATTATATTCCCAGAGCCGTAAATGAGCCCTAACTTATAGTGCCAAAAATATTCTCCAAGTCATTTCTTTCTATATTTGGTCCTGTTGGCTTAATGTTAAGAAAGCAGAACCACAGTTTTTTTTAATGCGTAGCATCAAATTTGGCAATAGGGCATTAAGTGATCCCTAAATGAGCTCTAAATTATTGTGCAAAGAAATAATGCCTAGGTTGTTTTTTCTCTGTGTAGTCCTGCTAGCTTAACGTTAAGCTACCATGACCACAGGTTTTTTCGAAAATTTTGGAGCATTAAATTTGACAATAGGGCATTAAGTGAGCCCTAAATGAGCCCTAAATTATAGAGTAAATAAATTTTGAAAAATTAATTTTTTGACCATGTGTGGTTCTGCTAGCTTAACGTTAAGCTAGCATGACCACCGGTGTCTTTGTTTAAATGAAGAGCATTAAATTTAGCAATAGGGCATTAAATTAGCCCTGTATTAGCTCTGAATTCCTTATAGGTTTTCAATCCATTTTTTCAATGTGGTCCTGCCAGCTTAACGGACCTCATTTAGGTGGCTACCTTACACATTAGAGTGGACCAAAAATAAAAAAGATTTGAAAATCGAAAAAAGGTGCTACGTTTTATCACAAATAAACATCTCTGATGACTTTTCCAAATCAAAAATGGCCCTACCCTGTCGCAACGTGGTCAAATGTATTAATTTTACACATTAAAACAAAAATTTCATATCGCTACAAAAATTATAGTAGACTTTTACGTACAGTGTTTGGTATTATATGACTAGCACAATTTTCAATTCAAAAAAACCTTTTGTTTAAGCTGGCATTTTTTAAATAAAAAAGTTACATTTTCAAGATTTGGTTAATTTTTCATAAAAAATACTTTTTTACGTTTTATGTGTGATATATTACTTTAGTTTCCATCAATAAGCAATCAATTTTTTCCTTAAGTATAAAAAAAATTCTCAGACTTTAAGTCTCTTACATATTTGTGATTTAAGTATTTTATGTCTTTTTTAAAAGTTGGAAAGTCTATAAGAAGGTATTTTTTGAGTTCTAAAGAAATTATGTCTTGCTTCTTTAGTGTGAACTTAAACATGTTATATATAATACTAAAAACATTCAATCAATAACAAAAATGCCATTTTTGCGCATTTTCAAAAAATTGTAATGTAAATCAATCTTTTTTCTTCTAATTTCTACTGGAGATGTGCAGTGATTTGTTTCAATTTTTCATGCAAATTTGGAAACGCTTACTTTGCACACATATAATCGCGACATTGTAGGATTGTTTTTTATTAGGTCTACACATTGATTCAGTGCCTCTACTTTGATGTCTTGTAACTCTTGGTCCAACTGGAATTGTTTCCAGTTCTAAGGTAGATTTAAAGGGCCAACTTTAAGTTTTAAAACACAATATATAAATTGCAATCGGTGGCGACCCAGCAGACTTTACTTAAAAAATCATTAATCAATATCATGGCGTCCGACAAGGAACATTTGAGACACTGCATTTTCTATACATATGGAACAAAACGCAACTGAGGCGACTGAAATTATTTTCTCAGCCTTGGAAGAAGATGTGGTGGTACGTAAAACGTGTCAAAAGTGATTTCAGAGATTTAGCAATTATTTCAGCACAAGCCATTTTTCGAATTAAATTTGTTTATACGTTCGGACCCTCCCTATTAAAACTGCTTTCAATCTTATTTTTGTACCGCTCCTTTAGAAATGTCTTCAGCTTAAAAGTTTCTTCTTTATTAAGTGGCGGATTACCATTTGCAATAAACGCGTCCACAGAGCTTTGGTTAAGAAGTTAGCAAACAGATTCTTATAATGTAGAGCAGGTGAAGGTAAGTATGCTTAGGGTATATCAACGATGCATGAAATTTACCCTGCATCTCAAATTGTAGTCCGCAATTTTAATCCAGAATGCTGAAACGAGGAAAAAGTTCTAACACTTCACTTAATATTTTCTAATCTTTGGAAACATTATTATTATTATTACACCATTAAGCCATTTCCCTTTCGGGGTAGGGTAATTTTTAATCTTTAAATCCAAATACGTTGAGAACTTTTTCACGTTCGATCGATCACAGCGAGTAAGGAGAGGGTGGGATCATAGCAACCGGCTGGTATTTAGAAAGGTCGAGCCGAAAAAGGTCAATTATTGTTCCGCGGGGCTATGAAACTGAGCATCGTGGAAACGGATGCACTCGCGTTGCATTTGCCCTGAATGGAATTTTTATTCACTCTTAAGACCGCCTTTCTCGCCATTGCGCCACATTGTTGCGGTAAATCACGATCTAAAACAAAGGAATAGATTTGACAATAGCTTTTTGTTGACGAAATGCTCAAATGCACCTTTTTACACTCCAAATTTTAACTTCATTCTTTCACCAAGAAATAATTAACAATATTCTCATGGCGAGAGTTAAATTTTTGTCTTTCGGAGTCTAGTAGATTTGGGTCAACTCAATTTCTTTTTGGCATATTATAACACATTTACTACAATTCAAGTCAAATTTAGTATATCAGATTAATTGAGGAATCATTCGAAACTTCTATTTATAAACTATTCACAGTGAATCAGTGATGAATCGTGAAATGTCGTAAATTGAACGTGTCTCTACTGGTGACATTATATGGTAGATTTCACCGGTGCCACACGGCGAAGGTAGGATATCAACCAATAGGCATTATTCGCACTTTCACCTATCTCGTCTTTTCTATAAGGTTCGCCTTGAATGCAGTTTGCGTAGTACAAGAAGCTGTAGATATCCTTTTGTCGCGCCTGCTCTTATATCCCCGCTATTTTTTATTGACACGTTCATATGAATGTAAACTCCATTCCATTCGTGAAGTTACCTGTTTCACATTGTAAAGTAGTTCTTGTTGCTCTCTCTCTTTCTCTCTCTCTCTCTCTCTCTCTCTCTCTCTCAAATACGTTCATCCGCAGAAGTCTTTTAATATTTAAAATACTTCGCACTCTTAAAAAGTTGACATGCTATTCATTATACAGAAAATTAAACATCTATTCTTTGAGACGCCTTATAAAGAGTGACTTAGAATCTGATTTGAATGACAATAGAATCAATTCGAATGAATACTGAAGTTGAGGTTCACATGAGGTATTGTACAATATACTGCTTTTTTCTATAAAAGAATCTGACAATTTAAAAATGTAAATGAACGTTAGTTGACGGTATTACGACATGGGTGTCGAATACTTTGCACCTGTTACTACATCAAGCTATCTGAAATCGGCTCCCACGTCTCACGAATTGTATACTGTAGAGTCTGGTAATTATCATCATTGTAAATTTAAGTTGGTAGTATTTCATCTCCTGGGAAGTCCGATTCCCACGATCGGGCAATATCGATACCTTCTGTGCTTAACTTCTCGACAATTGGCGTGAATCGGTTGGATTGGGTTCCTCATTCTAGTCTTCCGACGTAGGAATCAGGCCTGTCTGGATCCCCTACAATCTTATATCATCTTACTCCTTTCTTATCCTTTTTGTAATATTGGATTTGAGCTACCTTTTGTTTTTTCTTCTTATCTCGAATCCTGGTAGTCCCGACCTACTGTCCGATTTATTTAAAACAATTTCGTTAGCTTTCGTGTAGTAACTTATTGATTTACCTTCTCCAGTACTTTCTCCTCTAGTTTCTGCTCCATCTTCTCCTTACCTCGTAATCTTTACTTTTCTCTCTTTCCTCTCTCAACCATCTCCTTATCATATTTTTATTTATACAGTGGTGTGCAAAAGTTTTGGGCCACCTCTTTTTTATGACTGAATAAATTCTTTTAGTTTTAATTATACCGGAGCTAAAAATATCTCTTTAAAAAGTTGATTGTTTTCGAAATTCTGTTTAAAATAAGCCCAGGGGGAAGCCAATTTGTCTAGTTTTTAAGTGAAAATTGCAAAAATAGTGTAAATTTTAATGTTTTCTTAAATTTTCAATGACTTCCGAAATAGTCAACACTTTGCAATGTTCTTGGGCTCATTTTGAAGCTTTTTTCACCGTATCACAACGGCTTACGTGTATGAATCGTAAAAAAATTTCTTTTCGAATTGCAAGAAATTGAAGTTGTAATAAAAAAGTGGGAAAAATTGAAATATTACTTTAAGTAACAAAAATATTTTTGTAAAATAGATGGAACGTATAATCATGAAGTTTTTATGTAATTTCCCAAAAAATATATTTATTTAACTTTTATTCTGATTTGCGTACAGATAAGATGTTTTCAAATTATTCAACTTTTTTATTACAACTTCAAGTTCTTGCAATTCGAAAAAAAAATTTTAACAATTTATTCTCGAAAGCTGCTGTGATACGGTGAAAAAAAGCTTAAAAATGAGCACAAGAACATTGAAAAATGTTGAAAAATGTCGGCTTATTTTAAACAGAATTTCGAAAACAATCAACCTTTTAAAGAGACATTTTTTTAGCTCCGGTATAATTAAAATTAAGAGAATTTATTCAGTCATAAAAAAAGAGGTGGCCCAAAACTTTTGCACGCTACTGTAAATATCTTGTTTTAGCTTCTTTCCACTTTTCAATTTGCTCTATGTTAATCTCATTTTATTTATTTTCAGCTACGGTCATTTTTGTTTTATCTGCCTCTGTTTTAAGCCCTTATATTATTCACTCCATCAATGCCTTTGTATATCTATCTTTCCGTTTTATTATTCATCACCTTATCAAATTTATTCCGTTTCTCAGCACACCACTTGCCCACACCCCACGATTATTGCACAGAAAAAAACAGAAGATAAACTTTACATCGATTTCCGATGGAAGATTCGCTGCAACAAAAATTCACTTTACAGAATAAAGTTTAACTAAATATCGGTTAAACTTTCTTTTGTTATTCCATGACAACACATGTGTTTTGAAAACGCGAAGTTGTCTTAATTAAACTTGATCCCTCTAAAAAATTTTCTGCAACGAATTTTATCATTACTTTATTCTGTGTGGTTTTTAACAAACAAAGATAAATATTCGAAATCGTTTCATTTGTAAGTACCTCAAAGGTCCAGAGTACTTCATAAAAACGTTTGTAGGTCAAATGGAAGTTGAGCTTTTGCATCAACGTGCGCGGAGTTTTTTCGGGTATAACACCACATACCTATATCCACATATGACATAGATGGATCCTGTAACA
>NC_046662.1:77418821-77437313 GCF_010883055.1 Belonocnema kinseyi | reverse complement strand
ATTTGTTTGCAATGTTCGTCGAGTTACATGTTCACTTTGATAGCAGGAGCCGCGATATCCCGCAGGGTCCAATGTTGAACTATAGACGGTATAGACATATAGACCATCGTTCTGGCTCATAGTAGATACAGTACAATGCAACAATGGGCATCGGACAATGCACTGTGCATAGATCTATTACGAAAATGTAAATGATTATTGTTTGAATCAGATACTCTCTTTTCCATGTCCACAAAGTCCATTAGTAGCGTGCGAGCTATTTCTGCGAAATCCGCCATGCTTTCCAAGGATTAAATCTAATCATCGGAGGATTTGAAATGCGCCTAAGCCCTTTAGCACGGCAGACCGCATTCTGAAACATGGCAATAGTGAGCTTCAGGGAATATTGGGGTATTGGAGCATTGGTGCATCGATAATTCGACGATAGGGATACCGGAAACAAGCGTCGTGACTCCTTGTTCGACGTATTTACCTATGGCAGATGGCTGTGCACTGTGCATGTTATAATCTCCGATGCAGACCATGCTAGCCACGTAGCCCGTGAATTTAAAGGAGGCCCGAGGGCGCCAATAGAACATCAAGACTGGGTGGGTTATACGAAACAATGAACCTGAAGATAATACGTAGTCGCACCCATACCAAAAAGCAAAGCAATGCAAGTTGAATATGAGGGGAGTGGATGGAGCAACAGCATATATATAGGGAACTGTTAGAAAGATGTGAGAGCAGGAAGAAGAGTATGAGGAGTGCGCGAGGGTGGGACACAGTAGTAGCAACCGTAATCCAGTTTATCAGAGCTAAGTGCATAAGATTATGCTAATCCTCCGGCTAAGCTTCATCGGATAAACGATATTGCAGGTTATGTTGCCCTTTCCCTTCATCCAGAAAGTTGAGCCATCTTCATAAAAAGGAATTTTACGAGGGAACCAGAAGAGTGGTATTTTGACACCCAGACCAAAATCTACTTGCAATCCATTTGTTAAATATGGGACAAAGAGAATAGGAATTAGTCAATAGAATTGAAAAGCTGATAAGAGTAAGAGGACATCTGTTGAAGCTAGTTTTTGATAGCCACTGAGAAAGTATCACCGCAAAAAAGCGGGGAAATGCGATAGAGACAAGATAGTCGTGATGACACCACAAGGAAGAGGATTTGGTGAGAAGCAGTCGCTTTGAAACGTTTCGCTTAGCGTCTTCTAGTAGTGGCACACATCTACTGGCGAATTGTTCTGACGAAATGCAACTACAATTTGTACATTTCTATTATTCTCTACTAGCTACATCTGTTGGAATCAAGCTTGTCAAAGCACTATTCTGGATTGTTTGTCCACTCTCGCCCCTTTTTGTGCTCTTTATTTCATTTTCCACTCCAGTCTTGCAATTTCGAACAGAAGCTCGTAAAGGCGAACCGCAACATCCAATGGTTTTCGATATGTACGGGTTATGCTCCGTTGCAGTACTAATGGTCGCGTACGAATTTGCTGATGCACGTTTCATCAGTGTGTCGCTATTAACAATAATCAGCTCTGGAACCGAATTGATGAATTTCGACAGTATGTAAGGCTTTTATTATATTTGCCGGATCAAACAGAAATTGAATCAAAATCCCTTATGGGCTCAATATGAAAAACCTCGAGATTATGGCTCTCATTGTGTTTCCTTTCACATTATTATACCTTACCTCATTAGTTTTGTTTTACACATGCTATACATTATTATTTGATTAAGGTTTGTTTATCAGTTCAAAGCAGGGCAAAAGGAATTGTTTGTTAAAATATGTATCCGGGGTTGGAACGGCGTATTGAAAGCCACGCGAAAGCCATATAAAGCAATGTATGAAAACCCTTTGTTTAGACCCATGTATGCTTTTCTATTTTTATGAATAATAATTGGGATCACGTGCCCTATTAATAAATTTGATATTTCGTTCAATTAAAACTTTTGAAACCTTACAACAAAGTTCCAAAAACATCTTTCTGGTGCTTCGGTAACTATGAAGTAATAATAATATAATAATAATACGCAAATTATAATATTCGCCTAGAGAAGATTTCATTCAGGAATTCAGTGAATATAGTTCCAAAAGGCAAAGTTTACGGATATTAATTCTAAATGTGATGCAGCGAATTCTACATAAGCTTCGAATTTCAAACTAACTTACATTTGTAATCATTTTCATACATAATTTTCACATTTTTGAATTTCTATTCAACATACTTTTTATTCATTTCGCCTTTCGTTTAATCTAAATTATATTTTTCCGAATTATTATTTGCCATAATATTTATTTATCCGAAATATCATAACATGTCATTTTCATTCTTCCAACTATCCACATGACCCACTTTCTGAATTTCAGTCAGCTACTCGTACCATTTTTAATAATTTTAATCAGTGACTGCATTCTCGCCATGAATCAATTGCCCTTGACTCCTGAAAGAGTCAAACTTACTGATTTATCAATTAAAATAACTGATCCATAGCTAGAATTCAGTCACTGATTGAAATTAGTAAATATTTTATCTGATTAGTACAATTCATTTACTCGTATCGTCATATAAAGAATTTCATTTTATCTTAAATACATAAAGAAGAATTGTGATTTTTTAGATAAACAATGAGAATTTTGAATTCCAATTTCGCGCAATTATTTTTATATCGGATGTGCTTGCATAAAGTTCAATTTCTGTTATATGACGATTCGGTGCAGTAGTGGTGGTTATGGCGAATGGTGCTTATTGTTAGTAAATTAAATCTAGCATGTTTTAGAACTGAGACTCCAATAGACAGAACTTCTTTTGAGGGGTTCCTTTTTAGTTCGTTAACATCCCAGATGGCGGCATAAACAAAGATCTGCAGTCAGTAGAATTTTAAACAAAATCTCAAAAACTGTCGCATCTCATCTTCATTGTGTTCCTTTAAAGATTGGCTAACATCTATAATTTTTATTTATATAATTTTTTCCATTTGAATTCCGTTAAATCTGTATAATAATGACAAAGGTGCATCATTAACGTGTAAAATCCTTATAGTGAGTCGAGGCAGAAAATAGGTTTTTTACAAAAAGTCTCTATCATAGTTTGGGTTCCTTTGGATCAATTTATCATTTAGGGAATTCCTTTTCAGCAAGGGAGATTTCTTTTTCTTCTAGTAAAAAAAAAATACGTTCTAACAGAATCCCTAGTTTTTTTCAGGACTTTGAAAAAATTTAAATTAGGGCACATATTTTAGAGGCGTGTAAAGTGCAACTTTCGAGGTGCGTGATGCAAAAAATTAGACGTATAGTGGAAATGGTAATTCAGAAAAATTAATGATGTTAAATGGTAATTCGGAAAAATGATGAGAAATTATTGTTCATAAAAATAGAAATAACGTGATATGAAAATAATGACAGGACATGGTAATTCGGAACAAATAGAATTAGGGTAAATTGCTATTTGATCATACGGATTTTGATAAAATAAATATTAGGGGAAGTTGAATTTAGGGAATATACATAAGCCTCTGAGTCAAATTCTTTAATGATGCTTTTCAAAGAAAAATGTAATATGCAAAAGTTTTGAAAATTTCTTGCAAATGAGTTCGGTGTTAAATGGTGTTATTCATGATAAAGCTGAAGGATTAGCACGATATTGTGCGTGAGTTAGATGGATCGATGGATCGATCTATCTTCTCCTGGCGCACAATGGACGATAGCGTTGTCAGCGTCGTTGAAATTTATGAGTATGTGAAATAATCGATGGTGTAGCAGGTGGATTTCATGTAGCGAGTGCGATTAGATTCGTAAATATTTGACATCAAGTGATTACAACTTTTCAGATCAATTTCTTTTTTGACAATTTGCATAATAAAGTATTATTTTATCTGACGAAGGGTTATTTATATCTCGGTCCTTCTTTACACATCTGCCTTAGTTTTTTTGTATAACAAAATACAGCAAGAAGGCATAAAACATTCTATTTGAAACGTTTCAAGTTTTGAAGGTTTACAATTTCAAATATGTGATCTAAAACTGTCTTTAATAAAAAGTAAAAAAAAAGGATCAATTTTGTTGCAGAGCATTTTGCTCCAAAGATCACGTAACTCTCGAGATCATAATGATCTGTCCATTTAGATCAATTTGATCTTATTTTTTGGTTCATTTGTCAGACTAAACAAAATGGCCGCCAGTTCTTGGCGCCGGTGTCATAATAACATAACCTAAGAAATGTATCTAACTGCACGTGAGTGATAACTACATTTAACAGGTGATATTTTCTAATATCAGATTTCATTATTTTTTCAACCTTTCAATTACACTGCACGATTAGAAACCATAAAAAGCTTGCATATGAACTAAAGCACTCTAAGAACGTCAGACATCTTGGTTTAACTTTATACATGATCCCGAATTAGATCATTATGATCTCAATAGTCGATGATCATTCACTCTGGCCGATCAAAATGCTCTTGAATACGGTATCATTTTTGTTGCATATCAAAATGATATTGATTTCGGTATCATTTTGAACACTTTTTTTTACTCTGTAAAATAAGATGTTTATGGTCCATTTTTATTAGAATATGGAAATGGACCGGTTTGAGACCAATTTTAATGTTTCTCGGTTCGATTTTGCAACTCGATCGGATTTAGTTATTTTACATTTCAGTCGCTTACCCGCACCCCTAATTCAAAATACTGGTCTTATTCTTTTGAAATGAGAGCTGCTGATCATGTTTATCACATGATATTGCGGCGTGTTCAGCATTCCGGCTTTCATGTACCATATATCTATTGGCTTTAGATACAGCAAACTGGAAGCTAGTACCTTTATTATTGTACAAGCCGTACGTGTCAAATTTCTAGGCGCCGACATTCCATCGAATATTGGCTATATTTTGGAACATGTACTTGTGCGGGGTAGTACGGCTTCCACGACGAAGCGTAATTAAGCTGTACACGAGATATGGCATATGGCATGTAACTTCGAGTTGGAGAATTGCATATATTGGAATAGATGGTCTTTACTGATTTTCCATCTTCATCTTGTTTGAATTCGCTAAGCAGATTAACTAGAGTTTTATTTTTCTAAAATAAAGAACCACCAATAAAAAAAGCTAACCTGTTGATGATGATCAAGCATAATGTTAGAAAAAGTATTCATCCAAATATGTTCGTTTGCGTAATTTTTATTTAATAGTTTTATCATAGAGGGAAGTTTGTAATTCTACTTCGGGAGTTCGAAAATACAATTTCTTTAAAGTAAATATCTAGTTATGAGAGGATTCTAAGCTAGATAGGCCATTTAGAAGCAGTTTCTTTTGTGTACAGAAGTTTAAAAAGAAAACCTTTTTTATATGAAAAAAACTTTCTTGATATTCAAAATGATACAATACGATATAAACATTATTCATATAAGGAATGCTACAGTACTCTATATGACACGTTTGTTCGCTTCTTCGAGACGCTTTAATGGCCCAAATTAAGAACATGTAATGACCTACCATAACCTACCAATATCGTTTTTACAGCTTTTAACCAAATTATTGTTCTTGTTTATAAGAGGATTTTTATATATTGGGAAGATAAGAATACTGGATTTGATTTAATTATTTGTTCCTTCGAGACGCCAGGATTGATCTATTGCAGAACTTTCGATGACCATTCTTGGTTAATCAATAGCTACTTGGAAACTTAAAAGAAAGTTACATTGTTTTCATGAAGAATACTTTGGTTTTAATTAAACACTAACGTAAGTTAAAAGGTTGTTAATTATAACAGGACACATCAATTGAAATTTGGATGGCCTCTCTAAATTTCGGAAAATAAGATTTTGGGCAGGACAGAAATACAAGTTTGAAAAATATCGAAAGTATCAATTTTTGTTTCTTTTTTAGGGAAAAACTTTCTTTTATGAGGAAGCTTATTCATTTGATACCTATGAGAAAGCAAAATGCGCATAAAATGAACGCATATAAATGCATATATAGTGAAAACATCCATAGTACTTTGCAGCAGTTTTTCCGTTTAGGGTAATTTAAGTTGATAGTTCGCAATTCATGTTCTCTTGACACGCACTCGTGTACTTATCGGTGAATTCTCGATGCTGCTCTGTCTTCAATTAGTTTAATCACTGGACAACTTTAGCTGCTTAGTGCCTTGGGGGAAATGGTACCTGCACTTCATGGCCTTCACCCTCTGGCTTCACATTCATAGCTCGTTTCGCGACTTGTCGAGTTCAGCCGAGTATTAGCCACGTTGATAAATCAAAACTTAGCTCCTAAGTTAATTCTGGTTCCGTTCCATTCCGTTTATTCCAGTACCATCGTATCCCTGCATCTGCTGGTTAGAGAAACCGACAGGTTTTGCTTCCTGGGAACACTGGAAAAGAGAACAGAGGGTGAGGCATTAATTCAGGATATTTAAAATTGAGAAAATTGATGGAATTCTGTTAAGTAGTCTGATTAACATCCCGTGTAGAAATAATTCATGGCGCTATACTGTTCCAGCCTAGACCGCCACGAGTCTATACAGGCGCTATCTCGGCAAACTATGCTGGGGCGGTGCGTAAATGTAACGCTCCAATCGACTAGCCGGTATCTGCACTAGCGGTACTGGCGCGTTCTAATGAATCTAATAAAATCTAGTACATCTAGGTGTGACCTAGATTGCAAATTTAATACTTATTTTTATAATTAGATCATTCCTGGCATAAAAACACTATGAGCTATATTGAGAATATTAACAAATTCCAGCTTTCTGTAAGAAAAATGGAATATAGCTAGTATGTGCTTTTTTGGCTGAATTTTTCCAAATATTATTGATAAAAAAGACAATTTTAATTGTAAATGTTTTGGAACCAGGAGCCAACCTCAAAGTTGAATTCTCATTTTACTCCATAAATACTAGAATTACATAGTTTTTAAATCATTAGGGCCTATTCCTGAATTGAATGAAATTTTTATTTGGAGTGAAAAATTGGTTAATTTGAATAGCTTTTATGTGAGACATTTTTTGAAATGCTGGGGTTAGAATAAAAAAAAAACACCTTATACAAAAACTATTGGAATTAGACAATGTTCTACTTCGAATAAAGATTTAATTGAAAAAAGGACTAAGCCCTGATTATCTAGAAAAGACGAAATTCTAGTTTTTAATGGAGTAAAATGAGAAAATCCAGTTTTTATGTTGGGTCTTGATTGCAACGCCCTTACGTCGAAAAATAATCTGGAAAAACTTCAAACCTTGTGGTCGCGAAACTGTACGTATTCATACTGAATCGTGGCATGGCGAACATCTGATTCTTGCATTCCGGTTCCGGTTATTGTTGTCAACGTTTTTGGTAGCAGTTTTGAAATTGCATTGCATGATGAAAGTTGAGTGCTGTTGGTAGCACGACATAATATTTGAGGTTAGGAAATATGTCATTTTAATGTACATGAATACTGGATACATGTCATACGAAAAAGACAATTACTTTCCTAGAAAACTCAACTATAAAATGTCTTTATTCAGCAATAATTTTTTATGTTAGCTTTGCCTTTGATTCAATATTTTACCAATAAATAATGTATAGTGCGTCAGATCAATCGATACTTAGTGATGAATTTAATTAACAAATCTGCACTATGAGACAGCACTGTCTACACAGGCAACCTTATTTCTTCTATTTCCTTTGATTTGAGCACTGCGGCAACGTTGCGGAAGACTGGCGAAACTTTAAAAGTGGCGTGATTATATGAAATAAATGTAATTTTTTGTCTTTTATTAATTAGTTTTTAAATGACGTCTTCTTTTTCAAAGGATGGATTTTTCTATCTAGTAGATCTTTTAGTCACATGTTCAGCCTGTTTGGGCATTTAGATTTTGAAAACATATCCTTGCTAAGTATCAATTACCGATTGCAGCCGAATTTTCATCCTATAGAAGCGCTCTTATTTGATTAGACTTTCGTCCCTGGAACAGGAAAACTGCAAAAAACCTCTCCCGAGCGCAGCTGGCTAACAATAGTCGAGTTTGAATGTAGACATACCAATCATCGAGTGTATATACCCATCCTCGACCTTAAACTTCCTCTTGACTATGTCAAACACAGTAGAAAACATCACGATACAAAAATCACGAACGGCCACCCATCAGAGCGCTAACTGCGCACCTGAGTCACTGCACAGCTACTGCCGTCTATTCACCGTGATATTTGACCTTATAATAATCTAGAATTCTGATTCAGATTTGCATACATCATATACATTGAGCAGAGATCCGAGTCGCCATATTTGACTTCCACACATGATGTTTTATTTTACGAAAACTCAAAATCCAATTATTTCCCACTACACTTCCATTTTTTCTATTTATTCCGGCTCTCTCTGTCTCTCTTTCTCAAAATAATAACAAGGGGAGGAAAGTTCATCAGGAGTATGACAACCTTCGGGATTGGACTGACCCTATCGGATACACAATTTCAACCGTGTATTATTACAACGCATACACGTTGCGGGTGCCTGTATATTTTACACGTAACATATGCGTTTGGAAAGTTTGCTGATTACTTGCTGACTCATGAAGCTTGCGCCAATTGCAAGCTAGTTAGCGTGGTTTTGCGGTTTAGTACAGTGATGACTATCAGCAGTGGTCTGTATTGACCAATAAATGTGATTCATTATGTAATTATTAGTATAATTTATAAAAAATATTATTATATAATTTCTAGAGGACAATGCACTTTGCGCGCGCCAATGTTATACCTACGGTTTTGATCGTTCTATCTTTGATGATACATCTTAAGATATAACTTTTTCAACTTCTTCTTATGCCTTCTTGATTGTAGTTTTTAGTCATTAGCTAAGGTTTTGTTAGGATGTCAGTTAATATGTCGCAATTTATTTAAAAAATTTAATTTCTATACATTATAATATTTTATATTCATACGAAATAATATTTCAAATAATACAACATTGTTGTAAAATTGCTTATAAGGTACCATATTCATTGAATACATTTTCACTTGAAAATTCAAAGTTGGCAAAATTAAATCAATAATGCGCAGCAAAACATCGATCTTCAAAAGCACGCCAATCCGGTGTTTTTTTATTTGTAAAAAAATTAGATAGCGGAGACTGAGAATGCAGACCATAATAAATGAGCTGCAATATAAATGATCCCACTGTTCTTCTCTGATTAATTCTTCATAATTTTCAACTATTAATATGCATAATCTATTCCAGTTATTAAATTAAATTTGATTTCTAAGGTTCATCACGGGGGTGCAGCAAACTTTTTGAGTATTAACGTTTATTGGGGTAAAGAAAAGTGCAAATTTATTTTGCATGTTTATTATTCTGCAAATGTATATATTTTTTCAAATAAGGATCGAATCCATTACAAATCAGAGAGTCTGGTAGACTTTAAGTCATAAAATCTTTTGACGACGAAATATGTTGCTGTTCAGAGAAATCAGAGAACACGTAATTTTTTCATTTGAGAAAAAAATTTCTGCGAAGTTATTATTATTTTAATTTTGTTTTCTCAATATATTTGTACTTAATTGAGATTGATTGAGATTACATTTTCTTCGTGTATATATTTAAAAGTTATCCAAAATTTACGTTAAACGGTTACATTTTCAACCAATAATGATGAATTCTCAACCAAAAATGTAATAATTGATGTTTTAACCAAGTGAAGATTTAAATTTGTAATCAAAAACAATTCAATCGAACATAAAAAGACGACATTTAAATACAATAGTTGAATCCTTCACCACGACCGATTTATTTTTAACCAATCAGTTGCATTTTTAACCAAAAACAGATTAAATTTCTGCTAAGGGATGTTAATTTTTAAATAAAAAAAGACGTGTTTCAAAAATCGTTACATTTTTGACGAATAAAGATTATTCAGACAATAAAGAAAAAAGTTTTATCCAAAATGTTAAATTTTAAAGTCAAACATGCCAGCTTTCTACAAAGTAATTAATTTTCAATCAAGTAGTTCAAGTTTCTACTCAAAATGTTAATTTTTTACCTAGAATCTAATTTTTTTTTCAAAAAATGCGAATTCTCAACAAAATGCAGATACTTTTAACCAAATACTTTAATTTTCGACAAAGAAGATTTATTTAAAAACAAAAAAATATATGCATACATTTTTAAGCAAATAGTTAAATTTTCTACAGAGAACATTAATTTTTCTACCTACAAAAAAGAAGTTTGGCATATCGGACAATTTAGCATGTGGTGTTGTTTGGTACATGTTTTAGTTGGGTATATTATATTATATATTGGGTAATGTGGAAGATGGACACTATGGTACAAGGCTTCGAATACTAAAATGATTGCGTACCTGAGACCCTTATGCGATATCACCGAACATGGGGTATTATGGCACCTGGGGCAATATGGCACATGAGGTAATATGGTATATAGGGTAATATGGCACATAATAATATAACACGGCTAGCCTCGATTAAGTTCAACCCAAAAGTACTTACACATCCAGTATCTCATTTGTATGTGTTGCGGGGATGCCCCCCGGTTATTTTAAGCCAAGAAATAAAAAAATCGTACTACGTGTTATTGAGAAAAATAATGTTTTCGTGTATAACTATTAAAAATATAATTTTTCTCGAAATCACGCAAAATATGATTAGAAGTTCATGGTTAAAAATTATTTCCCTTCTCAAAATCTATAAAATGATACCCTTACCAGATGTTTATTTGGTATAATTTAACAAATTTTTCAAAAAAGAGAGACAAAGTCAATAAAAATCCACCAAAATAGCATTTAATTCAAAGAAGTTTAACATATTATTCGTAAAAACGTCTGTTTTTAGTACATTGACTGTGTAAAGAACATGTTCCATGAAATTATTCAGGTTCCTGAGCTTCAAACTAAGAAAAAATTGGTTTTTATTTGATTTAAAAAAAATTGATTTTAAAATTGATTTTAAATTGATTTTAATTTGATTTTTTTTCTCTTTTTTTTTAAATTTGGTTTAAAATACACAACACGGAGAAAAATAGATCAAGAAACTTGACCAAACTCAGCTGGGTAAACTCGGGAGATATGGACACTTTGATAAAGTTTAATTTCTAGTTTGGTAAAACGAAATTTGGTAATACTTTATGCACAAACATGAAAGTGTGACAAATTAATACTAATGTCTACGGAACTCCACTTTAATTAATACTGTAGTTCGCAGTTGACATTTTAATAGACATAATTTTAAAGTATATAAAACGTTAAATAAAGATTAATGAAAAGTTAGGTAAAACGATGTCGAGGACGCGGTAGAAAATATAAGACGGTTTACAGGAAAGTCACGAGGACATCACTGACGCTCAAGAAACTTTAACTGTCAATTTGGTAAACCATAAGCTTCTGTGAATAAAAAAGAATTTATACGCAATTAATAGCATACAACCTATATATCCACATTAGTTAGTCACATCCAATGAGAATACAATTTCGTACACGTACACATACACAATTTAGCCCAAACAATTACATTAAATTATAATACATTACATACGATACACTTGCATGCTTTTAAAAATATTAACGCTATTAAAAATCGAAAAAACACTGTCGATGGGTTTCGAACCACCTAACCGAAGTTTAACGCGTTCTACGGCCTACGACGTAAGCCTCATGGCTAACCTAATAGTTGAGATTCCGGAAAAATCTCAACTATAAACTTGAAGTACGAGTACGTCAGAGCCGTGCAAAAAATATCTGGGGCCCGTTTCAGCAAAGTTTTTTATTGTAACATTTAATTGATGAGTGGGTTTTTAAATTGATGAGAAGTAAATAAAAACATTGGATAATTTTTTATTTAAAATTTTCTAACCTTGAAACCCTAAATTATTTAATTTATAATATTTTAAATGTTTGTATCGTCTACTTTTTTAAAATCTTTTTGATGTAAGATATTCAAGTCATTAAAATTGAGCATTAAAAACCTAAAAATTAAGTTTATATAAAATCTCTGAAATTAAATTAGGTTAGAATTTTAGGAAATAAATCAAATATACAAGCTAGTACGCTTTACAGGATTTATTAATTATATTACAATAAAACTTATGTGTATGAAAATATAAATAATACACATAGTTTGAGAAAATTTTGAATATTTCTTCTTGAAATAAGTCTTTATTCAAGATTTGCAATTGAAGATACTTTAATTTTTAATATGTGCAATTTATCATGTAGTTTCGAATGTTTTTTTTTACATAATTCAATTTTAGATACTCACAATTAAACACTCTACAATATTAAAAAATTATAAATAAAAATGCTGGATAATTTTGAAGCTCTAAACTTAAATTTTCAACTCTACATCTTCCAAATTAAAGAAATTTGTATTGTGTATCATCAAAATTGAACCTGTTTTAATGGTGAAACTTACATAATTTTCAAAGTTTAATTTGAAAAATTAAAGACTTTTCAATTTTAAAGATGTACAAATAAAAATGCTTAAATTTAAATTATTTTAAGGTAATAAGTAAAGTTTTAAATTCTAATTCCTCCAAATTGAGTAAGTACCAATTTCCAAAATATAAAATATTTCATTAATTTGTCTGAATAATTTTTGCTGATAATTAATTAAATTGATTTATTTTTCCATTCAATTAAATGGTACCATATTCAACTAAAATTTGGATTTTACCATTTAAATTGTAAATCGAAAGAGTGTCTAGATTCATTGGTCTTCGTCGATACTGCATATTATGTAAGATTTTGCAGAAATATATTTTATTCTCTTGAATAAAACATTTATAATTGTTGACTACTTGTCAAAAATTTAATTTTTTACTTATGCTCATCTCTGCAGCCTTATTCATCCAACTTATTATTACGTATTTGATTGAGAAGTTTGTGAACATATTGTCAATACATGCTGAAATTTTTTTCGGTATCTAGAATAGTTTTTAAAATTTGACGAAAAAGTGATGATCACGAGGATATAAGGTTTCGGGAATGTAAAGAATTTATTTTACTGAACATTTATTACAAATCATAAATTTCCTCATAAATTAATTAAACCCAGTTTTCCTACTAAATACGCGGAGAACAATTTTTGTATCCCATTTAACGGAAGAAAAAGCTAAAAATGTAGTAGGAAAACCTCTAACATGACAAAAACCACTAAAATGGCAGCACTCAGGCTTACGTCAGGGGCGTCAACTTCGATTCATGGTAATTAAATTTTTAATTTCCTACTTTAACGAAATCTTACTTTATCTTGCAATTTTACAAAATAATGTTTATTAATAAATACTAAACGAAAATGAGGACTGTAAGTAATTTTAAAATACGACGTTGAAGTTTGCCACAGATATGGATTCGAAAGTTGTGCAATTAATTTAAAAACAAATAAGAGTCTTATCAAAAAAGTCAAAACACATCTAGAGTGGTCTCGGAAATATCTTAGTGTGCATTTTTGTGTTTTTTTATTCAAAGAATTTGTTAAACAATTACGCCATTTGTTATATTTCTGCCATTGTTATAAAGAAAGCATGCATCGGATCCAAAAATCAAGTGCAACATTACATTCCTCTCGAAAATAACTAGATGCGTATCTTTTTGTTTTTTTTATACCCGTTTTTTAAAACAATTAGCGCATTTGTTATTCATTAATTACACACATTTAAATGCGCTAATTGTTTAAAAAATGGGTGAAAAAAAGGCACATCTAGATATTTTCGAGGGGAATGTAACGGTTCACTTGGTTTTTTGATCCGATGCATAGTTTGTTTGTACAATTGCAGAAAGATAACAAATGGCGTAATTGTTTAACAAATTGTTTAAACAAAAGAATGCACGCTGAGATATTTCCGAGACGAATCTAGAGGTTTTTTCTACTTTTTTGATAGGACTCTTAGTTTTAAAAAATTAATTACACAACTTTTAAATCCATATCTGTGGTGAACTTCAACGTCGTGAAAGATTAGGGAGGCGATTGAAGATACCAGATACTGCGCGACTATAGGTTTACCAAACTGCCAAATAAAGTCTAACGTAGCAAAGATGAAAAGCTCGCTTACAGTGTACAAACTTTCATAAAATATGCAGGAGATTATAACATAACAAAAATTAATTTTTTTCTAGAATCCATTAAAAACTTTACCAAACCTTTAAGTAAATAATATATTTTTCACCTAGAAAGAATAACCGAAATTTATCATTCTGTAGCCGATTTTGCGGGAATTATTGTCGCAAGGATTTAGACAAGGATGCGTTATGTCTTCCTGGTTATTTATATTATTTATGGACAAGTGTTTAAGAATGACTCTCTTCGACGAAGAGGGTGTGGATCTCGAAACAGTAAGGGTACGTGGGTTAGCGTTCGCAGTTGATAAGGTTGTTATGGCAGAGTCTATCGAAGGCTTACAAAGAATGTTATAAACTAGATGCAAGCATGAACAGCATGGGCCTCAAAATTAACGCAAATAAAACAAAAACTATGGTGTTCGAAGAAAAGAGTGAGAAAACACTATGTAATATTTTATTAAATGACGAGAGAATTGAACACGTTGATAATTTCGTATACCTTGGTAGCTTATTTACTCGGGACGGGAAGATAGATGACGAATTAGATAGACGCATAAACGAAGGTAAGAGGTTATTGGTAGAGCAGGTCCCCTTATCAGAAGTAAAAATATATCAAATAAAGCTAAAATGGCAATACATAATTCTGTATTTGTACCGACTGTACTATACGGTAGCGAGACATGGACTTATCAAGAAAAAGATAAGAATAAAATTAACGCAATTGACATGAGATTCATGCGCATAATAAGCGGGAAAACCCTAATGGACAAAGTAAGTAACGAGATCATTTTAAAAGAATGTGGTGCAGAAGAGACGCTAGTAGACACATGGAAAAGAAATCGGTTAAGATGTTTCGGACATGTTGAGAGAATGCCAAATGAACGACTAACGAAACAAGTGTATCAAGGTAAAGTAAATGGCAGCGTTCCCAGAGGTAGACCACGGAAAGAATGCTTAGAATGTGTGAATGACACCCTAGTTAGAAGAGACATAAGAAGTCACAGAAACACGAGAGCCTGCATGAAAAAATGCATGGACATAAAAGAAGCTAGAGAAGTATGCCAGGACAGGAAAGTATGGCAGCAAATAGTTAATAAAAAGAGTGTCAGTAGAGTAAATGACGCCTGAAACAAAAGACCTTGGCCTTTTGAATTGATAAGTAAGTTTGATTTTAAATTCTTGAAAATTCTATTTTTAAAATTTTTCAAATATTACATTTTGAATATTTCAAATAATTTGGTTTGCAAATATTTCTATTTTAAATGTTTTATATTAATAATATTATAGTATCAGATTCATTTAGGTTTCATTAGGATCAAAATTGAATTGAATACGTGCGGAATTCATAAAAACAAATGGTTTTCCTTCCATAAGCACATACATTTTTTATATTCTCTCCTTCCTGAAATAGTGTCATTAATAGCCACATATTTCTGTAATTTTGGTCAAATTTTTTATGTAATAGTCTAAAAAAACTTTATTTTTGGTCTTTACATCCAGTTGTCATTCTCATAATGTCATCAAATCTTATGTAACCGTATAGACGTTTTTCCACATGTTAGCATATTAAAGAATAAGGGTTTAATTTTTAATTTACGAATTGTTTGAAATGCTAAAATTAAGACATTATTAAGTTTAAATGTAAGTACTTTAGAAACTCGAATTTTAAAATGCTATTTTTGAAGACTGCATTTTTACTAATTCAAATCAAATCGAAACAATATTGAAAATGTATATTATTCATACTTTGGCATAATTTAAAATTAAACAAAGTTAAAGGCTTCTGAATCCATATTGTACAATTTCAAATGCTTTATTTATAAAAAAGTTTCTAGAAGCTTGTCATTTTTACATATAATAATGAACGTTTGAACTCGAAATCGCGGTTTGAAATGTTTTAATTAAATATTTAGAACTCTTAGTGATCAGAAAACTCCCACCTCCATTGGTTTAATTTTTAATTTAGTGTTAAATACATGAAATAACAAAATTTTAAGCTTCAAAAACTTAAACTTTGAATTTTATTGACTAGTGTAAAAAAATTGTAACCAGGAAATTATTCCAGATTTTGTCTTCGATTTTAATGGCTACCTAGCGAATAATATAAAAAGTTGGGTTTACGTCAATCATTAGTGGTAACGGGGAAATCATAATCTAACAATTACCAAATATAATATCACCAACATTAAAGTAAATTCACTGATCAATTTAGAATGAATTTTGTCCATCATTTTGAGTACTTATATTTCAATAAACTAAAAATTTAGAAAGTTCAACGAATACAAACTTTTTTTATTCTAAGATACATTTATGTGTTAATAATTCAGAATAATTGAAAATTGAAACCTCTTTCTGAAAAAAAAATTTGATCTCTAATATTAATTTTTAATTGTTTAATTTTATTCAATTAATAACAGCTTGACATTTTTAAATAATAAAATGATACTTTAATTGCGAAAAATTAAAAAAAACTGCCTAAATAATTCCCGCAAGACAAAAGTGCTGCCATTACGTGGCAAATTCCAAGTACCCGATTGGGAACAATTGGAAATGCAAAATGCTCAATTGTTGCCAATCGCCTTGGCACAATTAAGAAACACGATTCGAAACGATTGAGATATTAGTTATATTTTTTCTTATCGATCTCAATTGATTATTTCTAGAAGGGCTGTTAAGGAATCATTTTCATGGAATTCAGAAAGAGGAATAATTTTACACTATGATTTGATATTCATATTTTTCTCCGATTTCGGGGAAAATGATATTTGGTATAATTGAAAATGATATTTCTTCAATCTTAGAGATAAAATCCAATTTTTCTTTACTTCGAAGCTCAGAAATCTTAAGAATCTCATGAAACAAGTTGTTTACATAGTCAGTGAACTAAAAACAGACATTTTAAACAATTTTAAGGTTAAATTTCTCTAAAGTAAATGCTATTTTAGTCGAATTTGATCGATTTTGTCTCTCTTTTTGGAAATTTTTTGCTCGAATATACAAGAAAAACATCTTGTAAGGGTACAACTTTACAAATTTTAGGAAGGCGAACAATTTTGAACTATAAATTGCTATTCATATGTTGCTTAGTTTTCGAGAAAAATGACATTTTGAATTGTCAAAAATTATATTTCTTCAGTTTTGGAGATAAATTTTAATTTTTTTTTACTTTGTAGTTTAGGAACATTAATAATGTAATCTAAGATGTTCTGTCATAATCAATAACGTTTTAAAAAAATATGTTAAATTTCTTGAAACTAAATTATATGTTAGTGGATTTTGATTGATTTTCCTATTCGCTAACGAGAAAAATAAGATTTTTAATAGCTAAAAATGGAAAATAAATTCTTAAAAACGCGTGGCACGGATTTTATCTTTTTTCACTTAAAATAACTGAGAAGCATCTCTGAATCACTTACAAAAGAAAAACAGGATGGGCAAGTACTTTTGGGCTGAACTTAATCGAGGCTAGCCGTGATGACACATGGCGTTATTCTTCAAAAAGTGATGGATGTGGTGGCGAGATATTTTCGTAATATCGAGAGAAATATAGTGGGTAAAAATCAGTGAAATTCAGTCATGATCTGGACAGAGGTGCACATAATAACGTTGTGGGTGGGAATTCGCAGTTGATGATGCGAAAAGCAGGGCGAGGATCACTCTGCCTGCAAACTGGTATACATGGACCGCAGAGATTGTGGGTGTAACAGCGATTTAGGGCTTTCTCCAGGGATTGTAAAGGCCGAGTGCCCAGTGCAGACGAGGTGCAGCAGCAGAGCTCTGCTGTATTCTTGCAGTAACGGAGAACTCGTAAACCCTTTCCAGCCCACCGAGGCCCTGGATAAATTATGCGTTCGACCACATTCGAAAGCGAGACTGCTTATGTGAGAAAATAAGTGATTGGTGCCGTTATAAGCGAAACTTCATACGCGAACTAGCTTGTAGGACAGGGGACATTAAGTGTTGAGAAAAGTACTCCCTTGAGTGAGACCTTGAAGCGTCGAGCTTAAAATCTTTTTAGTTCCCAGTACCTTCTTACTTCTTATTACCTCCGGAAAGTTGAGTCATTTAATTTCCAGTAGTTTAGAAAGACTTCATCCCAGCAAATTGCAGAACCTTTTTCCCTATTCTCCTTATTTTAAAAGACAGGCCTCGGATCAAGCGATTCACCAGTCTACTACATAGTTTCCATTTTAATCACTTTTGAAACTCTTAAAATTGAAATTCAAAACTTTGAAAATACTTTTATTTATTATATTGAGAACATTAAAAATTGAATAATTTTTCATTGAAGTTTATATCAGATCAGTTTAAGTTAGTAGTGGTCATAATTGAACAATTTGTAATTGGGTGAATTCTTTTTTTTTTATTACACCATTAAGCCATTTCCCTTTCGGGGTAGGCGTGACTCACTCGGCAGGGGAAAGGAGTAGTGTGTGGAAGGGATAGAGATTTTTCAG
>NC_046662.1:77402313-77418721 GCF_010883055.1 Belonocnema kinseyi | reverse complement strand
TAATAGCCAAGGTCTTTGTTTCAGGCGTCATTCACTCTACTGACACTCTTTTCATTAACTATTTGCCGCCATACTTTCCTGTCCTGGCATACTTCTCTAGCTACTTTTATGTCCATGCATTTTTTCAAGCAGGCTCTCGTGTTTCTGTGGCTTCTTATGTCTCTTTTAAGTAGGGTCTCATTCACACATTCTAAAAATTCTTTCCGCGGTCTACCTCTGGGCACGCTGCCATTTACTTTACCTTGATACACTTGTTTCGTTAGTCGTTCATTTGGCATTCTCTCAACATGTCCGAACCATCCTAACCGATTTCTTTCCCATGTGTCTACTAGCGTCTCTTCTGCACCACATTCTTTTAGAATTATCTCGTTACTTACTTTGTCCATTAGGGTTTTCCCACTTATTATGCGCATGAATCTCATGTCAATTGCGTTAATTTTACTCTTATCTTTTTCTTGATAAGTCCATGTCTCGCTACCGTATAGTACAGTCGGTACAGATATAGAATTATGCATTCCCATTTTAGCTTTATTTGATATATTTTTACTTCTGATAAGGGGACCTGCTCTACCAATAACCTTCTTACCTTCATTTATTCGCCTATCTAATTCTTCATCTGTCTTCCCGTCCCTAGTTTGTTTAATGTTTAATTCTCTCATCATTTAATAGAATATTGCATAGTGTTTTCTCACTCTTACCTTCGAACACCATAGTTTTTGTTCTATTTGCGTTAATTTTGAGGCCCATGCTCTTCATGCTTGCATCTAGTTTATTCAACATTCTTTGTAGGTCTTCGATAAACTCTGCCATAACAACCTTATCATCTGCGAACTCTAACCCTGGTACCCTTACTGTTTCGAGATCCACACCATCTTCGTCGAAGAGAGACATTCTTAAACACTTGTCCATAAATAATATAAATAACCATGAAGACATAACGCATCCTTGTCTAACTCCTTGAATAATATCGAAACAGTCACTCAGTTTCTCATTCACTCTTACACTCGCTTTGCTACCTGTATATATTGTTTTTATAGCTTGTAGGATCCATCCATTGACTCCATACTCTTTCAGAACTTCCCAAAGTTTACTTCTATCTACCTTGTCAAAAGCTCTTTCTAGGTCAACAAATGCACAGAAAACTTTTTTTTCTACTCTCCAACTTTTTTCTGTTATTTGCCTTAAGGTAAATATTTGATCCGTACATGACCTTCCTGGCATAAACCCACTTTGGACTTCCCAAATCTTTGCTTCTGTTATTTTCATTACTCTAGGAATAAGTATTTTTGAATATATTTTACTTACGGTGCTTAATAAGCTAATCCCTCTGTAATTATTGCACTCGCTTTTATCTCCCTTTTTCTTGTATATTGGTACGATAATAGCTACTTTCCAATCGTCTGGGACGTCTCCCATCTCGAAACATAAATTTATCAATTCGCAAACTCTATGTGGTATGTACTCGCCACCGTGTTTAAGCATTTCAGCGTTAATACCGTCTACCCCGACAGCCCTACCGTTTTTCAAGTTCTTAATTATATCCCTGACCTCAGTGACATAAACTTTTTCAATTGAGTTTTCCATCGCATCGTGTTCAACATCGAAGTTGTGGTGCCCTATAGCTTCATCTCCGAATTGTCTCCTAAAATAGTCTCTGAAAGCCTCTAGTATTCCGTCTGCATCATATACCATTTCCTCCAATTTCTGTACTTTTGTTTCCTTTCATTTTTTTATAAAGTAGTTTCCTGCTTCCTTCAAAGTCGTTTTGTATTTTTATCTCTTCTTCTGCTCTAATTGTATCTTTACTTTCTTTAACTAATCGTTCAAGTATCCTGTTTACGCGTCTATAATCATTTCTACGTCTATTTCTTTCCTCATTGCTAAGACCTGCGATGTTCAAAGTTCTCTTGTACTCTTCTCTTTTTTGCTTTTTGGGCAGCCTGAATTTCATCATTCCAGCACGCATCACCAGACATTCTTCCTACAACTGCGGTACCACACACTTCGATCGTGCATCTAACAAGGATATCCCGTAACATTGTCCAGGCGCCCTCTAAATCTTTGTTTTTTATACGGTCCTCCCATGTTGCCCTATCTATGCTTTCGATTATTTTATTTTGGAAATCTATTCGCACATCCGCTTTCTGTAGGTTCTCAATTTTGATTCGCGTTTGTTTTGCTTTCTTGGGTCTCTTTTTTCTCCAACTCCGACCTAAGTTAATTTTTGAGATGAGAAGGTAATGATCAGTATTGCATTCAGGACCCCTCATGACCCTTGTATCTTTGACTAACTCTCTAAGTCTTTCATCCGCAACAACAAAGTCAATTATACTGCGGCTATTTCCTTTAGATCCTTGATGGTTCTAAAATGTTTATTTAAATCGTAGGCCTTATTATTTTAAGACGTTTCAAATCGAATAATTTCAATTATCCATGTCTCGAAGCCAGAAAAAAGCTGGCTATGTTCATGCTACCAACGTTTCTTTTAATTCTTAATTAAATTCCAGATATTTCAATCCATGCGACAAGTGCTTGGATGACAGAAAGTTTTTAAGTCATTTTCTTCTTCATTTTCCAGGAATCCGGCAAAAGCTTACAGTGGCTACGGTCAGCATTTTCATTTAATTTCACGTTTAAATTCATTTTTTAATTTGTAAAATAAATAACTTTATATCCAAATTAAATCTCAAATTAAACTTTTACAAAGGAGGAAAAGTTTAGAGAATGTTTAATGAAAATTCATAATGAATAAGGAAGAAAGAAGACAACATTCCTTTCTTCATTTTCTTTGTTCTTCTTTATTTTGTGCAGGCTTTAAGTAAAAGTTAAAAAGTATTAACCTAAGTTTGTTAAAATCTTTTTTGTTTTGTTTTATTACAAAATTTAAATACTTAGGCATGTATAAAAATAATTACAATTTTTAGAATATAATTATACTCGTGATTTATACATGACTTAAACTTTGTCAGCGTATTTTAGTGATTAAATTCAAAGCGGAATTGTAAACAATATCAAGAATGTACAAGAAAGAGAAAACCAAAGAAAACCATTTATTTGAGTAAAGTATTAAACATTTCAAACGAATATTTTTACCAATACAAAATTAAATTTGACTTTTTGACTTGAAGGTCCTTAAAGCAAAAGACTCCATCTTTCTTTCTAGCCGAAACTAAAATTTAAAAAAGGTTCTTCTATGATAAAAGTTAAATTTATCTCTAATTTTCATTTTTAAAGGTCAAACAATTTTTCTTAAATGCCTGCGATTCTCGAAAAGGGCGTGAAAAAATATATCAAAATTGTAGCAAACAACATGTTCATATTGATATTTAACCTCAAAGCTGTCTTTTGAGGTAAAAAAAATGAAAAATGCGCCTTTTTCAAGAAAAGTCAAATTTGTTTTTGACCTTAATTTATGAAGGTCAAATATTTATTTTTTTAAATCTTTATGGTCAATGAAAAGGGCGTGAAAGAACTGATCGAACCTGTATCGGACGACCATTTTTTATCGCTCTTAGAAGACATAAAAATCGCTTTAATAGACGAAATCAACGATAATCCAAAAATTACCCCCTTTCCCTCCGATCCCTCGGTAAACACTTATTCAAATTACACCATTGACCCTCCCCCTCAATTCTTGGGTGTAGTTTATAATATAATTTTCTTCTTAAAATAAAAAATATTAGAGATGGAAGTTTCTTATTTAAAATTTACATTTTGACTTTTAAGTCTACGTACGATATACCTGCTTTGGAAACTTCAACTAAAATTATCCAGACTCTTACAAAGGTCAGTCGTTAACTTCTGTAGGTTTGAGAATGGAGAATGAAAGAAACAGGGAATCTAAAAATTATAAAAAATTTCGTTCGGTACTTGTTTGACCAGGAGGCCTAGTATTAATTGCGTCCCCATTGGAGCTTCTCGAAATGCGTTAATTAAGCCCGCGCTCCATCTACGTCCTGGATTCCCATGTGGCTCGTTTGTCGCTAGAATCTACATTCACTGTCCTTCCCCCTCCTTTGACGGCCTTTCCCCTTCAGAATTTATTTTCCTAGTTATTCGCTAGCGGAACTTTCCCTGCACATGGGATGTTTTTCCTCTATGAACAGATTAATGGAAAATTAGATTTTAAAAGTAGCAAATATTATTAATTATTCTTGGTATATTAATGATGTTTTTCTTCATATTTCAGGTAAGTGCATACATTCTTCTCTAAGCTTAGTAACCCTAGAAGTTCATCCATTATGTAACTAAGTCAATTTTTAAAAACTTTATCTCTAATAGTTTATTTACTAATGACGGAAAGATTAATATAGCGGTAGCTAGGCGTATAAACGAGGGTAGCAAGGTTTTTGGCAGGTTAGGAACCAATACCATGAACAAAAATATAACAAATAAACAAAAATTGCAACATGCAATTGCAACAAGGAGGGTAGGGGCATCAAAATTTAGAGTAATTTGATGGAAATGATTGATTAGAGACTCCCCAAGAAATGCTTAATATCTCCCGCAAGCTAAGTTTAAATCCAGAAACCTGATTCCCATTTTTCCGGCTCACGATCCAACCTTGTTTATCTTGTAAGAGGAAGCAATTATTTTATTCAACTTGTCTGAAAATTGAGAGAAGAAGGTAATAGATGTGTTTATTGAAGGAATGAAATTGACTCTTAAATGCAAAAGACGTGATATATTCCATGAATAGATGTTGTTCTTCCCACGCCAATAATTCTAGGATCTAGTTACTCTCGACTGTCGAACCACTCGCCTCGTCGGGATTTCACGTTACACCCAGTTCCAATAGAAATACGTTTATTGGATTTATGCCAACGTACCTTCCTCGAGGTTAACTCCTTCTTTCTTCGCCATCCAGAATACTTCTTTTGTCCGCACCGCAATATCTGTTATTTTGTGTAGTTCGTAGTCTATCTGACTACCAGGTAAGGTCTTTTCAACAGCAACATTTTTTAAAAAGATTCAAATACGTACCATCGGGTACATATTTCCCACGTGTACCCAATATCAAAAGCAAGATCTTAAAAGTCCTTTTTACGTTTCAATTGACTTGAGTATTCTGTTTTTCCTCGAAAAGATACATTATTTTAGACCCTTACTCGGTTGAATAGTCTCTACGTTTTTTGACCCTTTAAAACGAATATTCTTTTTTTCTAACATGTTCCTGATCAGTCCCCTAGGTTTGTACATGAAATTTATGACATTTTTCAGACCTCGTAATAATAAAGCGAGGAGGAAACATTTAAAAATATAGACAAGCGGAGGTGGATTACTCCAGATTACAAGTGGATTACCTAGGATTCTAGTAGATTACTTTGTATTACGAGTGGATTACCTGAGCTTATAATAGATTACTCGCACTACCTCGGATTACTTGGATAACTTAGGATTACACTTAATTAAAGGTGGATTTTGCCGGAATACAAATATGTCAACTAGGATTACACTGGATTATTCGAATTCGACTGCGTTATTTTGATTATTCTAGATTACCCAGGATAACAAGTGGATTTAATCAAAGGTACTTTTCGAAAAATTCGCAAAAAAACAATATTTTCCTTAAATGCGTAATTGGAACTTTTATTAAATTAAAAGTAAAATGTATTAAATTTTCGTTAGAGTAAAACTGAAGATCCGACATAAAATTTTTATTGTATATAAAAAAAATGTTATCTGCTCTTAATTATTAAATTTCGTAACTGTACGGGTTTTCAAAGAACTGCAAAAACGAACTCAAAGCTTTTCTGTACATTTTTAATAATAATGGGTAGATTGTTCAATTCAAGCTGATGAAAAGCTTCAAGGTTGTGGTTTGTATGCTGTAATACCATTGAGAAAAACTGGTAGATTCACCCTGATTACAAAAGGCAACTTTTTTTCCTAGTTGGTATTTCATTAGATCATCATTAGATCATCAGATGCATTGTCTAGGATAACAAGTGCATTACCTGGGATCACACTGGTGTTCTCAGGATTATAAGTTGATAGCCTAAGGTAACTAATATATTATGAATCTTGAAGCTGCCGAGTACATCAATTCTCAGAACGTTGTAAATCTGGACTTCTTAAATCAAAGTTTTATTAAATCTAGGGTTGCGATAATTGGATCACCGAGGATCACAATCGAATTCCGTAGGAATGATATATTGTAATTGAGGGAAGGTTTTATTATTTCCTTCATTTGTGACTATATGGGGCCTAAAAGCGTACTGTAAGATCGAATGGCATTTTTCGGATAGATGCTTTCCGGTCATTGGTGCGTGCATTAGTATTGTTCTTTCGCGGAAGCCGAACGATGTGTAATGGTTATGCCATTAGCGACGGTGATGTGGTGGTCGTGTCTTGCTCACCAGGGTATTGGGATCGCGCGGTGGCTTATTGTTGTTGTGCTGACGTTACATAGTGATTAGATATGAGTCTGAAGTGGGATGGTGAAAGGATCCTGACTGGTCGGAATCTGCGAATAGCAATAGTAATCCTAGAATAGGCGGAAGGGCGTATGTAGTGGGTCGAAGGAGTGTTGTACTCGCCCAATATCTTATCACATATTAAATTCATTGGAATAAAGGGCATTGCATTATCTTCGTCAATGTAAAAGTGTTCTTGTAATTTTACCACCCCGCCCCTCATTCGATTTTCGACAGTGGAACCCTCCCGGTTGGTAACAATAAGTATCTCGTTAGATTGCAGAATAGGGGCGTCACCTGTTACCTCTATTTTGGCAGGCAAAACCATTTTTTTATACTTCTATCTGGTCAAATTGCTTCATTTATCGTTCAATTAAAAATTCTAATCATTTTCTGCAGAAAATACTGTTTTTCCAGCCAAAAAACAGATGACTCACCTATTCTGCAATGGCACCAAGTGTTTATTGAAATACGAAGTTTCACATAATTAATTTGTTCCTTGATCAATTTAATTTATAATGTCCTTTTAGATTTTAATACCTAATACTGAAACTGGTTTCCCTGAAAACTGTTCTAAGCAGCTTTTGTGGTAGTTACCAGATTATACCAAGGTATTCTGTACTTCAAGAGGGAACTTTAGTTCAAGTACGTACTCGTAAATAGTGACTGCCGCTGCACTTCTGCAATCCCAGAAGTGCTCAACCGGTCACTTCGTAATTTGAGCCTTATTTCGAACTGCGTAAGTTTAGACATATATCATGGAAAACCATTAGTAAGAGACGTCGTTTAAAACGTGTCCGGGATTTAGCATCCCTGGTGTCAAGCTGCCATCGTGACACGTCGCGTGTCACTTTATTTACGATTATTTGATACTCACTGAACGTATCTCGTAACTCTACACATTCAGATCAAACGCGGATAAAGGCGACGTTCATAAGCACGCAATATTGCACAAAAAGAGTACAAGCGTCTTGAGAAATGTAAAGAGCGAAGGGCTTGAGTTCATGTACAGTAGGGAGGCACATAAAATTTCTTATTTTTTGGGATTTACTAAAACCTTATCTGGGAAATTTTTTCTGTTGGGGACGAGATGATCCCCTTTTTGTTTTGATCATTTTTATAGCACACGTAATTTGTGTTTTAATTGTGAAAAATAACAGTAAAAATAAAAACTTTAATTTTTTGGAAAAACGATGCAAGATAAAATGAAATGTTTTGTAACAAAATCTTTCACCCAGAAAAGATCGACATGCAAATTTGTTTTTAACCATTGTTTGATAAGATGCGTAGTTTTCGTTATCATGCAGAATAACACTAAAAATGAAAGATTAATTTTTTGGATCAACTACATAAGATATAGTAAATTGTATAATGACAAAATTATTCACCAAAAAAGTGTACATATTTGACGTTGACTACTTTTTATGAAACACGTGATTTTAGTTTTAATCATGAAAAAGACCATTGAAAATAATATCAAGTCAAAGAAGAAAAACTGAGCATAGCGCAATGTAAAATATGTATTATCAAACACGAAGAGTAAGATCCGATTGCCAAGTTTTTGAAAACTTCTTTATATCTTTTAAGTTGCGTTTTTATGTCGAAGTAGAGATTAAAAGGTCAAATATTATTTACTTCAATAACAAAAATTGTTAAGAAATTGGAATGTTTTCTACTGAAAGCCTTAACAGTCAATAAACTTTTTTATAAGTGTTAAAAGACTAGAATATTACACCATTAAGCCATTTCCCTTTCGGGGTAGGCGTGACTCACTCGGTGGGGGAAAGGAGTAATGTGTGGAAGGGATAGAGAATTTTCAGATTGATCCAGAATTCTCGTGTTACTTATGTAAATAATACGTTCGTTCCGTAACACTGCTCCGACCCAGGTTGCTGATCAATCTCTCTAGCAATCACCCCAAGTGAAGATCCTCACAAAGTCGTTATGTAAGGTTCCCCACTTGGGTCCATTAGTGGCCAAGGTCTTTTGTTGCAGGCGTCATTCACTCTACTGACACTTTTTTTATTAACTATTTGCCGCCATACTTTCCTGTCCTGGCATACTTCTCTAGCTTCTTTTATGTCCATGGATTTTTTCATGCAGGCTCTCATGTTTCTGTGACTTCTTATGTCTCTTCTAATGAGGGTGTCATTCACACATTCTAACCATTCTTTCCGTGGTCTACCTCTGGGCACGCTGCCATTTACTTTACCTTGATACACGTGTTTCGTTAGTCGTTCATTTGGCATTCTTTTAGAATTATCTCGTTACTTACTTTGTCCATCAGAGTTTTCCCGCATATTATGCGCATGAATCTCATGTCAATTGCGTTAATTTTACTCTTATCTTTTTCTTGATCAGTCCGAGTCTCGCTACCTTATAGTATAGTCGGTATTTGATATATTTTTACTTTTGATAAGGGGACCTGCGTTACCAATAACCTTCTTACCTTCGTTTATGCGTCTATCTAATTCCTCATCTATCTTCCCGACCCTAGTAAATAAGCTACCAAGGTATACGAACTTATCAACTTGTTCAATTCTCTCATCATTTAATAAAATATTGCATAGTGTTTTCTCACTCTTTCCTTCGAACACCATAGTTTTTGTTTTATTTGCGTTAATTTTGAGGCCCATGCTCTTCATGCTTGCATCTAGTTTATTCGACATTCTTTGTAAGTCTTCGATTGACTCTGCCATAACAACCTTATCATCTGCGAACGCTAACCCTTGTACCCTTACTGTTTCGAGATCCATATCCTCTTCGTCGAAGAGAGCCATTCTTAAACACTTGTCCATAAATAATATAAATAACCATGAAGACATAACACATCCTTGTCTAACTCCTTGAATAATATCGAAACAGTCACTCAATTTCCCATTATTTTTTAAATTATTCAAACGGTGTAGGGGTTTTAAAATGTAAATATGTAGGATTAAACCATGTTGCGTTTAAATATAAAATATTACATTTTTTAAATAAATATCGTTGTGTAAAATCAAACAATGTAGGGGTTTTAAAATTTAAATTATTATTTCGTTTTGTCTGCTTATTCAGATAGATATTGTACTAGAGGTAAAATATTTAGACCTCTTTTTTCATTCTGGATTCTAACATTTCCGAGAAATTGTTCAAAGACGTTTTTGTAATGAAGCCATTAACCCTTAACAACGGTAAATAACACTCCTAAGAAACTTTTAGCAAAGATCAATACAACCCCCTATAAACGAATAATAATGTAACAATAATTAGCCACGGTGAATAGCAATCCTTATAAACGACAAAAACAACTCTCTAGTAACGGTTAATAACAACCCTTAGCAATGGCTAATAAGTCATGGCGGCCTACGAAAGAATAATGTGATGGCCGACAAATGTTTATTGTTAATATAACATTCTTATAAGGCCAACATGGAAGCCAACATATCTTTTCAACTTCTTATTTTTTAGCTATTTCAACTTTTACTAATTTCACGATTATATCATAAGCAAAGAGTTTTTATTTCATTGACTTGACATGGTTCACTCCATAAATTTAATCAGAACTATCTCCATCGAATTATTAAATGGCAATGTACATAGTTGTATTTCACTGAAGAGGCCCTCCGTCGAAGGGCGAAACGTCTATTAATAAAGAGATTTTTTGGGCCAGTATACCGACAATTTAAGATCTATTATTTGAATTGTTTACCTGGTCGACACTCACTAACATCAACTAATGGCTAATAAGATCATCTAGCTATAATTAAATTTTTAGTGTTTCACTTTAATTTTTAAATGTTTCAAATATAAAAGTTGTCTCACATTATAGGAAAATGAATTCGATAGTAGAGTACTCCATGTAAAATAATTGCACTAATTATTTAAAAAATCTTTGTAATAATTATGTTCTCAAATACTTATTTTGCATAAGGTCGTACACTCTTGGGATTGCAGCACAAATAACATTGAGAATCACCTAGACCTGAATTTAGATTGTATTAACCAAGAGGAGATAACATGAGGGCGAATGCCACGATATAATTCAAGAGATCGCAAACGTACACCTGACGTTTTAATAGACAATTATTACAATTGTATTCGCCGCGGTACAGTAAGCAGTTGCTCTACCTCTACGGAGTCAGCTTAATACCTCCGGTGTGTTACAAAGGGAGTAGAGATACCACAGCTATTTACTATACGGCATACATTACAAGCGAAGCGACGGCACGCGGCAGCGAAAAGGGGTGGAGGAAAGTAATTTATAGCAGGCTGAAATAAAGATAAGTCCAGAACGCAGGTCAACCATATAATTACAGGCAAGCTTGTATACGCAGGATATCCCTGTCGTCAACAATCGTCCGCTATAGTATATTATGTTGACAATCCTTCTGATTCCCGCATTTTCGGCCCTTTTCTCCTTAATTTACGCATTACATCAAGGAATACACTCCATCTCACGCTTCGCCAAAGAAGCTAAAGTAGAACTGATGCAATGCGATGTGCAAAAAAGAAAATAGGAGGAAAGAGATGGACGACAAGGTGAGAGATAGTAAAATTTATACAAAGAAAAAGCATATGCGCTCTCTTTATGACTAAAGGCTGCACGGAGATAACTGGATATTCAATAGTAGATATTCAAATTATAAGGGAGTACCGTCCGACAGACAAATTACGCATAATATTTACTATCGTTTTGTCATATTAGGCTTAAATATATTTTTATGTTAGACTAAACCAAAAGAAGATGTTAAAATCGTACAGAAGAACACGCTAGACCTCTGACGGCCGTTTGATGAAGCTTATACTCAGTGTCGTTCGATTCCATTTTGTGTCATGTGTGGACTTTTAGAGAAATGATGATTGTTACAAATTTGTTGAAATATATTAATAATAATGCTGTAAATTGTTTATATAGAGTAATGACCGACGAAATTGTGTTTCCTCTTCAAAAATTTATTCGAAGTAAGAATGTTCTGTGTTGCATATCTTTAATATCTACTGAAACTAGCCAACATCTAGATTGATATCCTACAGTTGAACATTAAATATATTTGACCTGCAACATCTAGATGTTAAGGGCAAACACGAAACATCCATTTTCATCTGTGTTCTGACATTTCAAGTGTTGTAAAATTATTAAATTAAAAAAAAATAAATATGACAGGATTTTAACATGAATTATTTAAATAGATATTGCACAGTCTTAGAAATTTTCGAAAAGTTCGAAAATAATTTAAATCCCCAGAAGATTTAAAAACATTCCAAACAGAATGTAGATTTGTAGAAATTTCTAAAAAGAATGTTAGAAAATTTCAAGGCAAAGTGTTGGAACTTTACAAGATTATACAATTTCTGGAAAAAACTCGAGAACTTTTAAGACATATTCAGAAGCTTTAAGAAGATTCGAAAATAATTGAAGACTCGAAAAGGTTTTTAAGGATCTATAACAAAATATTGGTCGTTCAAGATTTCGAGCAAAAAGTTTAGTAGCTTTTCAAGAATTTTGAAAAGTTTCAAAAGAAAAAAAATAAATATTCTCAAGATTTTCGGAAAAACTTTAAATGTTTTTTTTATTTTGAAACATTAATTTTAAGGGAATATTTAAAAACAGTGAAAAAATGTGGAAGATTTTAAGGCATTTTTTTTTTTTATGATTTTCGAAAATCTCAGGAATAGTTCAAGTATTTTTAAATATTTTTGAAAATTTCCGTATTGGTTGAAAATTCAGCTTATTGAAAATCAATCTGTTTTGGTTGAAGATTCAACTATTATGTTGAAAATTCTTCTTCTTTGGTTTAACTCTACGGTAATTCGTCAAAAATTCATTTTCTTTTTTGAAATTGAAAATTCATCTTTTTAGTTAAAAATTTAACTATTTTGATAAAAATTCGCCTTATTTGTCTGAATTTATCTCTTTATAAATAAAAATTTAAATTCTTTTTAATGATAAATTCATGTTTTTGGTTGAAAATGTAACTCCTTGATTGAAATTTGAACTGCTTTGTTAAAAATTAATTTTTGTTGTTAAATATTCATCCTTTTAGTTGAAAATTGATCTCGTTTGGTTGAAAATATAACTAGCTTCTTAAAAATTAAACTATTTTGTTCAAATTTAAATTTTACGTTAAAAATTCATATTTTTGGGTCAAAACATTAAACTATTTTGTAGAAAATTAATTCCTTGGTATAAATTTAATCTTTTTTTTTGTTTTTTAAGATTCATAGGAAAATTTTGAATGATTTTTTATTGTGTAAAATTAATTTGATGAGAAAATAGAAGATTAAAAAAAAATCAAATGATCTCTTATAATTTCGAGCAAGAATCTAAAACATTTTTAAGCCAAATTTTTTATCTTTTTAGATTTATAAAACAATTTAAAATTTGTAAATATTTCAAAAAGTTAAAAACAAAACGTAGATTTTTAAAGATATTAAAGAAAAAGATTAGAAATAGTTTTTTATTTATTTGGTCTTAGCGTCCAATTATTGAGAAAGTGTTGTAGATTTATTACAAAAACCATAATAAAAATGATTTATTTTAATACTAAGCAAATGCTATATTGAACATATTATAAATACATGTATTTATATAATTAAACTATCATAATCAAATACTAAAAATAGTTTTTAATAATTATTCTTCAGTAATTAATTATGAATTTATTCATCACTAATACCAAATACATTACAAATTATATCTAAGAATTATGTACCAATTACAGTATCAAAAATAATAACAAATTATTCAAAATAATTAACTGAAAAAGGCAACTACCGTGTGCCCAAATGTCTGAAGGAATTGTCATTGAACTGTATTCTATTTTACTCGATCTCTTACATTAAAAAATATTATTTTGTTTAAATATAATAAGATTTCACAATGCATAAAATTGCACATAGTCAAACCTTATGCTAAATTCTTCTTATTAGTGCTTCTAGTAGAGAAAATTTGATATTTACAACTAGGAAACAACTGCTAATTTAGCGGGCGAAAATTAGTAGACAGCCTGACTTAAGTTTTTCTAAATGGCCTCTTTTGTTAGATATGATTCATTCGGGTTTTTAAATTTTATTTTTAGTTAATACTCGCGCTGGATTATATTTCAAGCAGAATTGGTTATCTGAATTAGTCAAGTATCGCCATAAAGTCGGCAGCTTGGAGTGAAACGGGTCATACATTACTTTTTTAACCTTAAAGATATATATTTCATTCGCTTCTTGCACCTGAGTCTGAAAAATATGATGACCATGTGACTTATAGTGTCACATGTGATATACTTAAGTGGGTACCGCATGTCAAATAAAAAATCTGAGGACGATCCGCCAACCCTTCGGAATCCATGATACCCGGAGTCTGACACTGACTGATGCTTCGGTAGAGTTGCGGGAAAATTTGATAAAGGGTTGGAGTGTGAGGAGGATTTCGCAAATCTTCTGACGAGAGAAATCGGGTCTGGAGAGTCTTGTATAAGCGGAAATAGGAAAGGTGAAGAGCAGCAGAACTGGCTATAGAAAATTTGATATTCCCGATGGAGTAGACACACTGGCGGGTTATATGAGCGAAGAGACACGCTGTTCCACCAAAGACTGTGAAAGTGTGAAGTGAAGTCCCGTTCCAAATTTCATGGAGATTTACTCGCTACCCCTACTCAATAACTCCGAGAAATTCAAGACTGACAATATTGGACTCACAACTTGCTTTGGACGGAAACTTGGGATTATTGATCATGACTACTACCACAAAATGGAGTATATATTTTATCCGCTTGATATATGGAATTGTTTAGGGCTTCTCTTTCTATCACTGAAGTTAAGCAGTGCCAATTCTACAGACATATGTTTTAAAAATGTTGTCTTGTTATTTAAAATTAAAAGATTTCAAGAACAAATATTTGAGAAGAATCACCTAAGACTGTGCAACTGTGAAGGGAAGACTATTTTGCGATTTCATGGGGATTTACTCGCTTATCCTACTCAATAACTCTGAGAAATTCGAGGCTGATAATATTGGACTTTCTACTTATTTTGGACGCAAACTAGAGACTTATCGATAATAACTACCACAAAAGAGAATGTATTTTATCAGCTGAATACAGGAAATTGTATAGGGCTTATCATTCGATTACTAAAGTTAAGCAGATCAAATTGTACGCATAAATTCCGTGCTAATTTAAAAAAACTGTAATAAAAAAGACTTTAAGAAAAATTGTTTGAAAAGAATCGCCATAGACTAAAGAACGTAAATGTTACTATATACTATGCGATCTCAAAATTCTTCCAAAATTGAAAATGATTTGTAAAATCAATAACAATAGACCTAATGATAAAGCTGCCAATCTTATGCAATCTTATAATATTAGAGAGTTGATTTTATACATTAAACTATTATTTGCAATTCTGTTTTTTTGGGGGTTTTTTTTTTTACAAAAATTAGATTTATTTGGGAAAACTTTTCTTTATGAAAGAAGTAACTGCAAGATTTGTAAAAAATGTATTTTAATAAAAATCCAACCCGACAATATTCATAATTCATTAAAAATGTTGGACGAATTTTGAGATTAACTGTACGTATAGTTTATCCTTAAGGCACTTGAGCATTATTGAAAGTGAAAGAGGGTAGAGGCGAGTTGTACATTAAGGTTCCATTGAGGGCGTTAAAGTCTTTACGCAAGTAGCACGTAGAATTCCGTGAAAGCTTTTATACATTACATAATATATCTAGTAGACGCGCTGTCCGCTAAGATTATGCAAAATAAGATGTTAGACGCTAATCTATCGACTATTTCCATAATCTACTCGTCTAAAATTCATACTGGTCGGAATTCCCGCGGGATTCCGACCACGACTCGCTTTCTGCTGTCATATCGTTCTTCGCATTTATAACTTCACATTTACGATATCCTTAGTCCTCAGGGGCGACAAGCGAAAGATCGAGTAAAACTATTGTTTTATTCTTGTGGAATTCAAATTGCTTTTTACTTGCGGAACTATTGGAATGGCTCCTCCGCAAATTCTGCGTTCAAATATTTCCGCCTTGATTTTCACGTTGTCTGCCAATTCAAATGAAACTTTTTGCTATGAATAATATTTACGCGAAGAGAATAGAAAATTCCACATTCTGGTGTCGTTGAGAGAAAAGACCGTTGCAATATTTTACAAATAATTGTGAGAAAAAAATTAGGGACAAATATGATGACCAAAGTTCCATTTAAATCCTACAAGTCAGTCGCAAAATAAACGCTGGACTTAAGGGATTCTTCTAGTTTCGAGCCACTATTAAAATGTTTGCGATTTCACAATACATCACAATACAAAATGTAAAGTGAAATTACAATTTTGGTATTGAGACGTGAGATTGCAATACACGTATTGTGAATTGAAAGTTTGGACTATCCGCCGCTGCGAAGCAGCGCCATATTATATGTATACTTTTTGAGGCAAAAGTAAGTTTATATTAAAGCTTATTTATATTAAATCTAAGGTTTTTGAGCAGTATAGACTTTAAGGAACTTGAAAGACTCAAAGCTTTCATATTCATAATATTAAATGTTAATCCCAGAATATGTATTTACCCTTTTATTTTATAGACAAGTTGAAAACATAATTTTTCCGAATATTGTATAAGTTTCCAATTTTACCACAATATTATATCTACATTGTTAAAAATTTCCGTTTCGATTTCACAATAAATGTAATGGAAGTTTATTAACAAAACGTAATATAATTTCATAATACATGTAATATAATTTTACAACACATGCATTGTACTTTTACAATACATTTATTGTGATGCAGATTTTGTGGATGTTGCGAAATTACAAAACATTCGTTGTAATTTGACAATACTGTATTGTGACAGTACAATTGCATGTATTGTAAGATTACATTACGTTTTGGTTTTAAAGTTCCATTACGTTTATAGTGAAATCACAACAGAAATTTTTAACAGTGTACGTTTTCGAGCCGATTTTTGGAAATTCACTGCAAACAAACTGCGCATGATAAATGAA
>NC_046662.1:77388839-77402213 GCF_010883055.1 Belonocnema kinseyi | reverse complement strand
TTTAAAAAATGTCGTTTTAAACAAATTCTTCCGAACCCGCGAACTTGGAGCGCTTTTGAACGCGCCTTTGCAAAAATGTCACTGTTGAATAGATGATAACCTAGCGACATGTCTGCTGAACAATTAAACAAATTATCTGATATTACAAATATTTTTAGTCGAAATTTTATGACAACTTTTTTAAAACACGACTTTTGAGAAAACGCGTTAAAATATAAATGATGGAATAAAACGTGATTAGAGAATCTTACGATTGAATCGGTTATGCGAAGGCCGTTCAGTTCACCTTCCTCGTCACGGAGATGTTCACGATGCGTCACTTGCTCTTCTCTTTGCTGGATCCTGCCATTTTTCACAGCAAATTGAAAATGTCCTACCACGCGCCACAGAGGAGCGTTGACAGACCGCTGGCGGCGCGTTTTTTATAACTTCTTATTTCGAAATGTGCAATAAAAAAATCAATTTTTTTAAACCTCGTAACTAAAATACCCCTTAAACACGGGATGAATATTATGTGGATTCTCACGATTTTGAATGAATTCAATTTAAAAATTTGATTTTAACGTTTTAGTGTCCAAAGTAGCTGTAGCAGTTCAAATTTAATGATTCTAATTTGTGAATTCGACTCTAATCTTAGAATTCGAATTTAGAGATCTGGAAAACTTGCTGTGCTATATTTTTTTAATCTCCCTTGACAAGTCATAGAGCGTTTTCGGATGAAAAGCGAGAATTTTTCAAACTTGATTGACTTTGCACGATGCTTCTTCTATTTTTCTTAACATGGAGAAAGACACTTAGATTGACGCCTCTCCCTCAAAATAAAAAATTTAAAGATGTCTTCATTTTTTAAATTAATAAATTTTAACGTAATTTATGGTGTAAATTTTTTAATAGTCAGTTTTGTGTTCTTCATCTTCGTTTCTTCTAACATGGGGGTTGAAGAGTTCTTGGCGAACATAAAACTTTGATACGTGGATTGATTATAGCTTTATACTGCCTTCTTCTGTCCTCAGCTGTGCTGCTGTATAATTTATTGATATGTTGAATATTAATATGTAGAGATGGGAATAATAACTGCGTAAAGTTCAATTTGTTCACATTTTTAAGAGTTTCAGGTAACAAATAATAATGAATTGGCTTAGGTTGTTTTCCGGGTTTTTGATGTTTATTTCGTAAAATGTTCGCCAATAAGTTTCAACTCTCGAGTCTTTCTCAAGGCATATAATTCTATATGATACAACAAAAATTGTATGAAATGAACAGTAAAAAAAGGCAGGGCCTTAACTCATTTATAATATATGGATGAAATAAACAAATCGTCAAAATTCACCCAATACGTTTTAGTAAAAAAATACTTGAAAATTGATCAAACCATATTATTCCAATTAGTATACGTAAACTGAATTTGCTCATTTCCAATGTATTCTTTATGATCTAAACTTGACACATGTGGTCTGGTGAGCACCCTAACCGTTTTTAAACTTCTAAATTATGTATATATGCATACACACACACATACACACATGTATACATATATATTTTTTGTTTGATCGCAAATGCATGATTATATTTGAGAATATTTGAAATACTGTGAAAATGTTGCATGAAAAAATGTAACTTTTGGATTTCCCATTATTTTTCATGCTGTCAAAATTTAATTTTTGATTTATCAAGAAAATTCAAAAAGTTGTCAGGATAATCTTCTAGGGCATTCAGAAATCAAACTTTTTCTTCTCTTGCCATTTTTTCATATCGTCCGTTAATTGGCTTAAAATGTTCATTTTCGTGTGTTTTTTGGAATTTTGTAAATGCTATAACTATAATAATTTTTTATTTTACGAAAAAAGTCATTGGATAAAGTGTTCGACTTTTTAAATACCATGAATGACCATACAGAGAATTCTTGAATTTTGAAAAAATGGTCTTAAAAACATTCGCAAGGCGCTCACTTTTTGAATTTTTATCTAAAATGGCTGGCTAATGAATTTGACCTTTAGTTTAGGACACGAAAATAGTGTACCAAAAGCCAATCTAATAGATTAATTTTTGCAAAAGTATCGTGCTCACAGGAAGACAGGTAGTTAGGCATACAAATAGACTTATTCGTAAAAACCTATTATTCGGATTCAGAGGGTCTCAAAACGTGGAACTTTTGACAAAAACTGGGGGTGTCAAATTGTATACAAATCTAATACCTTCTCTGATAAGAATGTAAAAATGATTTAATTGTCATGACAAATTTTTTGATAGTTCTGTTTTTATTTTTAATCATAAAAAAATAGCTTTGAAACATTAGAAATTATATTTATTGAAACCCTACCCACGAGATGAAAAAGAAATTAAAAGACAAAAGTTGTGATAAGAATGTGCCCACGCAGCGGGCACATTTTTTGCTGTTAATGACGTTTTTCACGATTAAAGCCAAAACTATGCATCCTATCAAAAAGTGGTTCATAACAAATTTGTAGACCTTTTTCAAATGCACAATTTTTGTACATTCATCTTTCACCGTGTTTTGCACGGTTTGACAGAAAAATGTAATTTTTGGATTTTTCATTATTTTGTATGCTGTAAAAATTAGAATTTTTTATTTTTCAAGAAAATTCAAAAAGTTGTTGTAATAATCTTGTAGGGCATTCAAAAAGCAACATTTTTCTTTTCCTGACTTTTTTCATATCGTGCGTTATTTGGCATAAAATGTTCATTTTTGTGTTTTTTGGAATTTTGTAAATGCTATAACTCTGGTAATTTTGGATTTTTCGAAAAAATTGAGTAGGATAAATTGTTCAACTTTTTAATTACTATGAATAAACGTACAGAGAATTTTTGAATTTTGACAATAGTGGTCTCAAAAATATTTAAAATGTGCCCACTTTTTGAATTTTTATCCAAAATGGCTGGCTAACGAACTTGACCTTTAGGACACTAAACGAGTGTACCGAAGGGCAATCTAATAGATTAATTTTTTCAAAAGTTGCCGTGTTCACAGACAGACGTACATTCAGACCTACAGACAGATGTACATACATATATACATATAGCCATACAGACAGACATACAGACACATTCGTAAAAACCTGGTTTTCGGATTCAGGGTGTCTCAAAACGTGGACATTTGACAAAAACTGGGCGGGAGATGTTACACAAATCTAATACGCCTTTTTCGTATGAATATATCTCTTTATAAATAAAAATTTAAATCGTTTTTAATAATAAATCCATGTTTTTGGTTAAAAATATAACTCCTTGATTGAAATTTGAACTACTTTGTTAAAAATTAATTTTTGTTAAATATTCATCCTTTTAGTTGAAAATTGACCTCGTTTGGTTGAAAATGTAACTGTATTCTTAAAAATTAAACTATTTTGTTCAAATTTAAACTTTACGTTAAAAATTCCTATTTTTAGGTCAAAACATTAATCTATTTTGTAGAAAATTAATCCCTTGGTATAAATTGAATCTTTTTTTTTGTTTTTTAAGATTCATAGGAAAATTTTGAATGATTTTTTATTGTATAAAATTAATTTAAAGAGAAATTAGAAGATTAAAAAAATCAAATGAATTCTTATAATTTCGAGCAAGAATCTAAAACATTTTAAAGCCAAATTTTTCATCTTTTTAACATTACAAAATAATTTAAAATTTGTAAATATTTCAAAAAGTTAAAAACAGAATGTAGATTTTTTAAGATATTAAAGAAAAAAATTAGAAATAGTTTTTTATTCATTTGGTCTTAGCGACCAATTATTCAGAAATTATTGTAGATTTATTAAAAAAAAACATAATAAAAATTATTTATTTTAATACTAAGCAAATGCTACATTGAACATATTATAAATACATGTATTCATATAATTAAACTGTCATAATCAAATACTAAAAATAGTTTTTAATAATTACTCTTTAATAATTAATTATGAATTTATTCATCACTAATACCAAATACATTACACATTATATCTAATAATTATTTACCGATTAGAGTACCAAAAATAATAAAAAATTATTCAAAATAATTAACAGAAAAAAAGTAATTGTCATTGAACTGTATTCTATTTTACTCGATCTCTTACGTTATTTGGCATAAAAGGTTAATTTTCGTGTTTTTTGGAATTTTGTAAGTGCTATAACTGGTAATTGTGGATTTTTTGAAGAAATTGAGTAGGATAAATTGTTCAACTTTTTAATTACTATGAATAAACGTACAGAGAATTTTTGAAAAAAGTGGTCTCAAAACTATTCAAAATGTGCCCACTTTTTGAATTTTTATCCGAAATGGTTGGCTAACGAACTTGACCTTTAGCTTAGGACACTAAACCAGTGTACCAAAAGGCAATTTAATAGATTAATTTTTTTAAAAGTTAACGTATTCACAGACAGACATACAGACACATTAGTAAAAACCTGTCTTTCGGATTCAGGGGGTCTCAAAACGTGGACTTTTGACAAAAACTGGGGGGGGGGGATGTTACACAAATCTAATACCTTCTCTGATGAGAATGTAACAAGATCAAGAAATATATATGTATAAGAATGTATTTATAGTGTTTTTAACGAACGTGATATTTAACCACCAATATCGATTTATGATATTTAGCATTTAACAATAAATTATATTAATTTTCTAAAAAATAGACATATTATTCTTTTTTCGTTGGCCTTCATAAATAATATTACTATTTTAAAGCCAACGACATCTGGTCAATCGAAAATAGTCATAGGGCAGAATGCAAATAAATTAATAAAGAGGTATTATTTTTTAAAATGTTACTTCCATAATGTACATTTTTTAGCAGTAAATTTGCAGGAATTAATCAGTTTTTACGGAAGAATTTTTATGATAAACTTATCTCACAAAGAGGTGTACCTATTAGGAAAAAACGTGGGACACGATGACATTCTGAAGATGAATGGTTTTTTAATTTTGTAAAATTTATCCATTGTGGATTTTATTCACATTTTGGTCAGCTTTTATAAATAAGTAGATTGCAAGATTCATTTCAGCATTCATTTGTTATAAGGTGACAATAAGTTTGAATATGGAAAACTACTATTTTTATTGAAAAACTCAACAAAATTTTTCCCTGGAGACGATGATCAACAATAAAATTCAAATCTGGAAACATACAAAAATCTATTCATATCATGAAATTAAAACTAGTCAAAGGAGTAGTAATATCCGTTTCTATTTTTAAGATTAATAAAAAAAAGCTTTATTGCGGAAACGCATACATCAATGCTTTAAAAGGTCGCATAAAGATTTTTGAATAATTGAGAATGTAGTCATGGAAATAGGATATATTGATAGTTCCAACATTTTAAAGATTTTACATCTACTTTAATAACATTCAGCTCAAATGTAAATATAGATTCAAGTAATTTGGGACACTATTTACGCAGAAAATAAAAATATTGTCACGTTCTTAATGTAAAGCTTTTCTATTTATATACGAATATAGAGATAACAAAGCTTGTAACAAACAATTACTGCAGACATTTTTTTGTTCATCCCGCAGGGTTGCTACACAGTCCCTTAAGTGTTTCTAGTCACTTTTTTAAATTCATGTTTTGGTCACTTTTCTAATAGTTAGAAAAAGTCGCTATAGTCAAATTTTTAAAGGAAACTGTCACTTTAATCCTCCTCATTTTAGATGTTATCTTTAAAAAAAGCAATTTATTTAATTCATGTTTGAAATTTCGAAGTGTCCCGTCGTCCCGAAATTCGGGATGACTATTCCAATATTTTTCATGAGTTTGGCTAGTCCCGAATTTCTATTGTTAGTCTCGTGTCTTTGTAATCTATAATAGATTTAATCTGGCTCCAAAAATCCCATTTTTCACATCAACAAAGCTTTGGCGTTCAATTGAATGTTATTTTAAAAGAGGTACCTTGAATGAAAGTCGTACTTTAGTAAAATTTTTCCCACTAAATATTTCATATTCAAAGCATAATGCGGCGTGAGGTAGATTGCAGCTGGCACTCGAAACTGTACTTTAAAATATTTCGCTGGTTCAGAGATATTTACGAATCCTGGAATTTTGTGGATGTTAATGCAATATGGCATTAATGGCAATTTAATGGCAGGCTATGACGACGCAATCAAACTCCACCATCACTATCCAAATGTGCCCCAGCATCCGGGTTACACCGCCGATATTATACAGATCGATCTCTGTAGGGTGTATACAATCGAACGGCGGTAACGCGGTGTGAAATAAAATGCAAAAATAAAATAAAATTAACGGTTCCAGCTTTCCAAAGTGCATATCCGTGTTGCTGAGAGCCATGTGGACTTCTAGCTGCGGATCGAAATGAAGGACGCCGAATGAATCTGGGAACAGATTGTTAAATCGTACAATTAATCTATGTTTTATTTTATTTATTTTTTCATTTTTGCCCCTAGGTTACGCTTCTCGTTATACCCTCTTTCAAATGAAAACAACTCCTACAAAAATTCGTTAGTCCAGACCATTGTTCTCATCTTGTTTTCATCCGCGTTTCGCTGATATAAACGGGATAGGAATGCACGAAAATCACTGAACCCGGACTCGATTTCCGGTTGCACAAATACACTATAATCGCATCGTTCGTAATGTTCACGCTGGTTCAACCACTTCACTAAATGAATTGCTGATATGCCAGAAATAAAATAGAATCATTATGCAAGCTAAAACAATTTGTTGAATAAAGATTGGCATTCCGAGTACCCCTCGAAATCCATTTTTCAAACAAAGCTCTGAATAAATCAATTTCAGTTGAAGTATTTTTATTAAATATTATCTCTAATTTAAATAAATTTAAGAGGGAATTCCGTTTGTATCAAGAAACCTTTTTTTGATAAAAGAGGACACACACACACAGGGTATTTGGATAATAGATGTGGCGAAGTAACAATATTTTGAAAGAAAAATATCTTTTTTTAACAGAACTTTTCCATTTATATTTATGCTGTATCCCATCTTAGGCTAGTCCTTTGATTGTTGGTCTATGATGCCCCCGATTTTGTGAGGTCACCTCAAAAAAGATGTCCCGTAATTTTTTGTGCAAATCGATGGGGTTGCGAGTACTTGAAATTAATATGAGATTTTAAATCGGAAAAGCTAGGTTTTTGGAAAAATAGGACTATCAAGTACATGTAAATAACTTTTTGCAAATTAAAGTTTAGTCACTTCTGAAGGAATGTTCAAGGAATAATTTCTACCCTATAAATTTTTCAAGTATTTCTAAACCCATTTCAATTTTTTAAAATCATAATAGTTTTTTTAAATAATTTTGATTCCCATGTAGATCTTGAAAATTTATTATTTTACAAGATAAATGATACAGTTGATAATTTTAAGAGTAATATTTTTGAGGACATTTTCACTATTCTTTCAAAAAGATATATTTGAATTTGTTTTCACCAAATCGTGAAAAATTTGTATTTGTCGGAATTACTAGCACAAATAACGAATGTTTAGAGTTTTAGTTTTGTTTGTTTAACAAATATTTTGCAATCATTTAAACATTCTTGATTTTTTAGAATAAATCTCACCCTGTCAATCGTCAAAAGTTAGTATTTTCTGATTCTTATAACGCAGTTGGTGAATGTGACGAGTAATATTTTGTTCTAAATTTGCAGATTTCGCAACATTTTTATGTGGCAGATGCAGTTAAGGGCAAATGGAATTTAAATGGCATGCTTATTCAGTGAAGTGAGAATCATGACAAATGACAATTGGAGTAAATGAATTTTAGGGAAAGTGGTTTTTAGGGAAAATAGGTTAAGGCCATATAATGATTCGTTAAAGTAGGAATTATTAGGAATGGAAATTCGGGTAAACGAGTATTAGAGTAAATGATTATTCGGAACAATAAATATAATAGAAAATACAAATGTTAAAACTATAAATTTTGTTAAATGGAAATTATAAAAAATAAAAATTATGACAAATATGGCAATTCAGACCAATAAAAGTTAGGTTACATAATAATTGTGAAGAATATAATTTATCTCAAGTAACAATTCGAAAAAATCCGAATTATATAAAATTGTATTCTGGGTTATGTTGGTCCTTATTTTCGAAAATGTAAGATTTTGCACTCCATGTCACATATAACTGGATTTGACATATTTATAATATTTTCAAAGTTTCACTCAGTTTTCCCCATGTAAATTCCATGGGAAGTTTCAAACGGTGGGGCCATCTCTAAATATGATCAGATTGAGCTCAAACTTAGTGAACATCTTTTCCTCTAGTAGTGTCACAAAATCGAATTATGAGTAACTTTCAGGTGACTTCATTTTCGGTGAAATCAAAATGTGAATTGAAATTTGGAGAATTTCATGCTTCTGACATTTATTAACTGCGATATTATTTTCAGAGTACGCAAATTTTTCATGATTTTTAGAAAAAATTCTGCAAAGAAAAATTTTCTTGACAATTAAAAAATATGTAAAATGAGTAATAATTCTTTAAAAAGTTGTAAATTAGTTTTTCCTATCATAATTACTTTCCCATTTTAAAATACATGTTAGTTTGAAGGGCTTGGAGATACGGCAATATTGACAAATTTGTATAAAACTTGAAGTATATTGATCATGTGTAAATATAGTCCACTCTAATTTCCCGTAAATTTCGATTTTTCTTTGTCGTATCATTTTAAAAATTACTGATAATTTAACTGTACCTACCACATACTTTTTTCCTTGCAAAAGGGATCAGTAGACTTATCTTCTACCCTTTAAATCCATCTCCAATTTTCGAAGTAGAACCCCGAATAAATTGACAGGAATACGTATCTAGATTACATATCGACCCTTAAGCAATCTAGAATCCTTTCGCCCCCTTGGGATGGGGGTTCAATTTTGTGACCTTATCAACCACTAAGGAAGAAGGAGAACCACTCGAGGGCCTGTGTCGCGTCCATGAAAAGCCTCCTTGTTGCAGGGTTGAACGACCCACCAACTATACACAACAGCAAGAGTGGGACTAAAATAATTTCTCTATGCGAGTGCAACTCCATGGAAGAAAGGAAAGAGGGCACTGCAACGTGTGTTGCTTATTCGAATATTTTCTCGTAATTGTCTTCGGCTCTTTCATTACTGATTGTGTTTGTTGGAAAGGATCGTTTCATTTGTATAGTCAAATCATCGTAATTTGATTGCATTTCAAAGTTCCAAGAACCCAATTTTCAATCTTTCCAACGAAAAGAAATGAAATTGATGTTATCAGAAAACTGGACCGACTTCTCAGCTGCAGTTGTACAGTAATTCCTGTAAATTTACAACCTTCTTTTTCTCGTTGAACATTTTCCAATGTTTACTGTTGAAGGTAATCCCTTGGCTGTCGTTCTCATTGATATTATTCCCACTGTTTGAATTTCTTTTCTTTTGTGCATCAGTATATCTTTTCGATTCAGTACACCCTGGTGGTATTATTTCCGCGAGAACTGGCAAAGCGATGTAGGAAGAAGGTCCGTGGTTTTTTTATGTGTATCGGAAGAATCTTTTTATTTCCATCGATTAGATTCTTTGATGATATGACAGTGGGCATTCTCTTTGGTACTGTTGCGATTCGTAGCGGAATTTCATGATTCACGGTTTACTGTCAATAAAAGCATACAAAGAAATTCTCTTCTATTCTGTTCTTTATCTGGAATAGACCAGGCGGAAAAATGATACATAGCGGAGATATGATGCATAACTTTTCTTTGTTTTATACATTATTTGTATATAAAACAACAAAGTGTCCCGTTGTCTCGGAATTCTGGATGAGCAGCCAAGTATTTTTCATAAGATTGGATAGTCGTCCTGTTTTTTCGAGACGACTAGATACAGCTATGAAACAAATGAAAATCATACATTATTTTTTCCACTATGTATGATTTTTCCGCTTGGGAGATTTTAATTCTAATTATTTACTTCTCTCAGTTATGATTGCATTTAAAAATAGAGGATAACAGTATGAGATGGATAAAAAAATTTCGAAATCATAAAATTGATAAATGATGAACAAATGGAGAAAGTACTATATACCAAATTAAAGCTGGAACATTAATTAAAAAGATAGCAATACCATCACATAAATTATATTAGCCATTTATCCGATATTTTATACTTTTCTAATGTATTGCAATTTTGTTCAGATAGTACTCTTTTGTTGCGAAGTGAATATTCACAGTTTACACCTTTCAGATTATTTGTCAAAGGAAATTGTGTAGAAATTCATGAAACAGTCTTACAAAACAGTTATTCAAATTCGAATTGTACGCGCTCCAACCTGTGTCGCATTTAACATGCAGCATGTCAATAATTCATTTACCTCGTATCGAATGAAACTTCTAATAAAGACGCGTAGAATATATCTTCGATGAAAACTACTATCGGCGAGAAAACTATAGGCATCTGCCTTTGAAGCTTAACAACTCAGTAAACAAAAATGCTAGCGCAACAAAAAAAGTCATTTAAAAGCTGAAAGTGTTCCACGTTAATGAGCTTGAAGACGTTTATGTAAAAAAATGTTGTGCTTAGCAGACTAAAAAATGTAAGAAAAAAGTAAGGATTTTCGGGTACATTTAAGAACAGTCAAGTTTAGAGCATTATTTCTTATACGAGAGGCGATGGGAAAAATTTGAAAAAATTCATGAGTATGAGGAAAACTGTTGTGAAGCAGTTGCAGTTAAGAAATTTAAAAAATAATAAAAATTGTTACTTAAAAGTACAAAAATGTGAAACTTTATTATCTTCAGTTCTAATACAGATATTAAAGCGATTCAAACTGTAAACTGTAATGGATAGGCTCTGTATTTATTTTCAATCTCATTCTTCGGCCCCTGGTTCTGAATGCTTGGAGGGCACCTGGCCATGGGTCGAAGAAAGGGACCAGCGGTCAGCAGTGGGAAAAAACGGCCCCCTCCCCTGCTTTCTGCCACTTGTTTTCCAACAAAAAAAAATGTCTAAAAATATCGCGATTTTCACAAAAAATAAGACTAATATATCCTTGCGGGGGATTGAAAATAAATACAGAGCCTATGCATTACAGTTTGCAGTTTGAATCGCTTTAATATCTGTATTAGAACTGAAGATAATATAGTTGCACATTTTTGTACTTGCAAGCAACAATTTTGATTATTTTTCAAATTTCTCAACTGCAACTGGTTCACAACGGTTTTCCTCATATTCATCAATTTTTCAAATTTTTCTCATCGCCCCTTGTACAAGAAATAATGCTCTAAACTTGACTGTTCCTAAATGTACCCGAAAAACCTGACTTTTTTTACATTTTTCAGTCTGCTAAGCACAAAATTTTTTTTACATAAACTTCTTCAAGCTCATTTACGTAGAACACTTTCAGCTTTTATATGACTGTTCTTCTGTTGCGCTAGCATTTTTTTGACTGAGTTGTTAAGCTTCAAAAGCAGATGCCTATAGTTTTCTCGCCGATAGTAGGAGAACTAATCATCAGAAAGTTTTGAAGCCAAGAGTTTGAAGAATAGAGGAAACAGTGAAAGGATAGTGAAAGCAATTTAATCTCTTAAAGAATGTCAATCTGTCAGCGGACAAAATGTTCATCATCATTTCGGAAACACATTTTTGCTTTTTTAATTTAAAAACGCGAGTAAGTGATAAGGAGTCTCGCTTTATAATAAGTTTTCAATATTGCTACTCATACAAAATACTAGAGAACTTTAGCTCTAAATACCAATCACTTTTTCCATTATTCAGTTCGTACTCTTATCCACTTTGTACCGGTTTCGCCTAAAATATAATTGATCTAAATATTGATATTAGATTCCTGTTTTAAGTGGGTAAAATTTCTAATCTTAATAAAATGATAACCTCTAATTTGCAAATTCCATTACGAGGACTTATCGCTGGTATGATCAAATTTTCGTTCACCAGAACGCTATTCAGTCCTGTGGCGACGAGGTAATCACTGCAAGATGGGAAAAACTAGTAGCGGAGAAACGAGAGCAAGGTAGAAAACTTGTAAGACTCCTATAAAGTCCTGGATTTGAGAGACTGCATCCAAATCTTGGCTCTTTGCCAAATTCATTTTGACCGATGAAATGGCAAAATTGTTTCTAAAATTAGGTTGTTTCATCAATTAATAAAATTGAATTTTTGGTAAAATAAAGACTAGATTCTTTAAATCATAAATGTCTAATTTGGAGTGAAACAAAGAGAAAATTTGCATTATCTTCTAATGAGATGTTTAGTACTCCCTTTCATGATGGGGTGGAAGTTAGTGATTGAAGATCGATACACAGCCACAAGGATTCACAGAAAGTGAAAGACCGATACAATCATTATTGTGCACTTGAACTCTCAAACCGGTTTGTAATACTCTCTTTATTATTATTTGCTGTGACTTGCAATACGAGTTTCAAAACCTACAAGTTGCATCACCTACCAAGCATCGTTTTTTAGATTAATTATTTTGATTTCTGAAATCTTAACACAGAATATAGAAATGTTTTACCTAAAATGTTTCCTAAATAAGTTTTATGAAGAAAGTAATTTCATTTAAGAAATACAAGAAAAAGACAGATGGAAGACCAATTAAGAAAAATTCACACCCATTATATTAATCCCTTCTTATCCCTTCGGAATCACAATTATTTATCATACTAATGACATATTGTTTGTGAAAAATATCAATAGTAAGAAATTACGAAGCGGATTCTAATAACAGTTTCAGATTGATTTTGCTGGCTTTCTATAAGCTTTTTTTGGTTCAATATGAGTCCATAAATACTCTCATCCTCTAATGACGATCATTTTTGTTCTTACCATAAAAGGACTGTATTTGCGTGACAATCTCTAATAATAAAATCACTAGCTAATCCTTGACACCATTAAAGTGTTACTTTCTGAAACTTTCATCTCAGCAAGAGTTGTTAACACTCGTCCTTTTTTGCAGCATGTTTCTTCTTTTGGTCTTAGCTTAAGTGACGATGCATTTTAAATTTCTCGAAAATTTTTGTAAATTTTTCACTTTGAATAAACATACAATTGATATTTCGTATAATTAGTAGTTTAATTAATCGAGTTTGAAATGAAATACATATTTTCTCTCATGTTGATGCTTGATAACGAAAAGTAATAATAATCGACGGGCGTTTTTTGAATCTAATAACGAACTGTAAATGACATATATTGTATTTTATGGATATGTTGTAAACACGAGTTCTTTGAAATTCAGCAGCATTAATTTTTCCAATTGGATTTCGACAAGCAGATCACTATTTGACAATATGTTACTCAAGTGAAAAAAACTGCGCACCTTTGAATAGTACAGTCTGTCAAGTTAAAGCGTGGGTGGCTTTACTCGCAGTCGGTAAGGTGTATCGACATGATTTTGGTGTCAAAATATTAAGAAGAGCTCCCT
>NC_046662.1:77384618-77388739 GCF_010883055.1 Belonocnema kinseyi | reverse complement strand
AGAGGGAGCTCTTCTTAATATTTTGACACCAAAATCATGTCGATACACCTTACCGACTGCGAGTAAAGCCACCCACGCTTTAACTTGACAGACTGTATGACCGTAAATCAGATAACGAAGTAATCGATTGTCATATGATATTCGTAGAATGCAGCTCTCTATTCAAAACAGAAAAGTGCACCAAACACAGACAGGCGTGAATTTTTGTTCAGAGATGAGGATTCTCTGCACAGAGCTATCGTAACTTGAATCGTGAATCGAATTTTGAGCTGACTGGCTTCATTGCTTTGATGTTAGCCTATGTCACTTACCATTGCATAAATAATATACCTGAAGTTAATGACTGACTATAAATGGCAGTATTTTTTTTTAAATTCCATTTACATTTACTTAGGAATTTTTTAATTGAACATATTCTTCTAAATCTTTCTTTTTAGAATTTTTTAAATTCAGAATTATTTAAATTAGAACTATCTAAGGTACATTTATTTATTTGATGTAATTTAACATTTTTATTTGAAAACGCGAATATTTACATCAATTTATAAAATAGTTATATCAACATTGTCCTTTAATGTATATATTTTTCTTCCTAAATGATTTCTTTGGGATCCACATATTATTCACCTAATTGACATATGCGAGATTTTCAACATCCTGGGATCAACAGGGAGTGTCTTATAAAAATTTTAACTTTCCTTTACGTGCAAACCTTTGGTTGTGTAAAAAACGTAGAGCTTTTCCTGATATATTTGTCTTTGTTTAAATTCCACGTAGTCACTTTGTTGACAGATAAGACATTACCAACGCCCTGTGGTGAAGAGGAAATATTTTTTTAAATTTTCACGTTGAAGTGACTGAAAATACACATTTCGGCGGGTGGCCTAGAAACAGAGTGGTCGTAGGTCAGGAAAAATATTGAAATAAGGGAAAAGTCAGATACTTTTATTGGTCCGAACAAGTCAGTGAAAAGTCAGAGATTTTGAAAAGAAATATTGTAAGAGTCCGGGAATTTCTATAACAGGCAATAGACAACAGCTGGCAAGAATATACCATTTAAAACTTTTTAATTGAAATTGTTTTACTGAGTTTATAAACGATTCTATGTTGAAAAGGTTACAAGGTTAAGATTCTGTTCTTTGAATATTCATAGTCATATATAAATTAAGGAACATTAGAAAAAAAATGTGTGCAATTATCCTGGTATAATATTCCTGCTAGTAATTTTATTGCCTTGTCATTCTATTGTTATTTTTCTTGTTTGAAGTTTCTTCCACCTGACAATTATATTTTTAGTTAAAAATTTTATTATTAGATTGAAACATCAAGAACTGTTTTAAAAAGTCATGCTTTATGGTTTAAAATCCAATTATTTTGTTGAAAGTTCGCCTTTTTGAGTTGGAATAATGATTATTTCAGTAGAAGATTAACTTTTCGTTCACAATTTATCTTTTGGTGTTAAAAATTTTCCAGATAGATGGGTTATCTCCAACGTCCTCTAGGGTCAACCAAAAATGTTTTAGATACATAATTTTAAAGTTTGGACTAGGTGAAAATGTGAATTTCATCTATAGGTTGGTCTATAAATTATCCTGATAACTTTAATGACATATGAGAGATTTCTAACGCCGTAATTTTAAAATATACAGTTTAGAAAAACTATCGTTTCAAGATTGTTTGATTTTGAAAGTGTTACTTAAACTTATTGATTCCCAAAGGACGTTTATTTTTAAAATGCATATACATTTATAAAAAAGAGAAAAAGTAGAGTTTCAAAAGTTAAGTTTTACTTTAGTATTCTATTAGAGAAGTACTCGTGTGTCTTAAATGTTTGCTAAGTTTTAAACCTTATCGTAATCTATCCATGTTATGAAGCGCAGATATTGAATTTAATCTGAAGCCTGATGCTGCTGTGGGAAATGGCCTCGTTTACCTTGAGAGAATTTGTGGACGCCTTATTCAACACTCAGAAGAAAGCATTCCATTTCATACTCAGAAAATAGACATACCTGTAAAAATGGGAATTGTGCGCTTGTTCTTATAATATTTGTCACATTCTTTTTATATTCACGCCTAAATCTCGAATTTATTTACGTTCTTGAAGGAATGTTGATTATTTATTTGAAACATTCCGGAAAATGGTACGCGACAAAGACATTGTTTCTTCTGAGAAAATTCCACAGTTTGAATCAAGATATCATTTAGCTGAATAATTCAGGCTGCCAAAATCACTTTGAGTAACTATTTATTTTTAAATCATTTTTTAGTCAGTTTTTAAAAATAAAGTCACTGTAGTCAATTTTTAATGTGAAAATATCACTTCAGTCTCTTCCTTTTAATACATGAACCCTGAATTGAAGTTTATGCCCATTTCTGAATTTTGTCGAATTATTTTTAAATCTTTTAGGTATTTTAAAAGATTCCAAAGAATTTTTGATTGATTTCAATATTTCAAAGGTATTTAATAAGGCTATGAAAATTTTCGGGTGATTTAAAACTTCTAAAGAATTTAAAAGATCTCCAAAAAATGTCAAGAGAGTTCAAAAGATTTCAAGAGATCTGAAGTATTTTACACAATTAGTGGAACGAATTTACACTCATGAGCTTTAAAGATACTGTAAACAGTTCCAAAGAATTTTATCAAATTTCTGAGGATTTCAATAATTTTAAGGGATTTTGAAAGCTGTCAAGGTGTTTTAATACATTCTCCAGGATTTCAGGAAATATCAGATTTCATGTACTTTTATGGTTTTTTATAATATTTAAACAGATTTCAAATAATTTATTTACCAAAATTAAATGGTTTCGTAGGATTTCAAATATAAAAAAATATACATTTCAAGGTATTAATAATTGTTTTGAAGGATTCTTAAGAATGTAGGATATTTTAAAAGATTCAAAAAATTGTTCAATTGAGTTCAATAATTTGGAAGGTTTTCGAAATTTATAAGAGATTTCGGATATTTTTCTAATTCGAGGGAATTACAAACAGCTTTAAAAGATTTAAAGTGATATCCAAAAATGTTGAAGAATTTGACATTTGTAGGGTATTTTAAACAGATTTCAATAGATTTAAGTGCTTCCAAAGGATTTTGAAGATTTTGGAGTGATTTTCAAACTTTCAAGAAATTTTTTGGAGTTTTAAAAACTATTGAGGGATTTGAAATTATTTATTATATTTTACGGCATTTTAAGATACTACGACATTTTCAAGAGCTTTAAAAAGTTTTAACGATTTGAAATATTTTAAGGAATCCTAAAAGATTCAAAGGAATTTTTGATTGATTTCAATAATTTGCACAATTTTAAGGCATTTTAAAGGATTCCAAGGAATTTTATAAGATTTTCGAGGGTTTGCAATATTTCAACGGATTTTAAAAGCTCTTAAGTTATTTTTAACAATTTTTGAGGATTTCAGATAATATTTTCAGATTTAATGTAATTTGTGGGATTTTATGATACTTGAGCAGATTTCAAATAATTCGTTTACAAAAATTAAGGGGTTTCGTAGGATTTCAAATATTTTTAAATATTTCAAGGTATCACCAAATATTTTAAAGGATTTTAGGATATTTTAAAGGTGTTAAAGAATTTCGAATTGGTTTCAATAATTTGGGGGGATTTCGAAACATTTTAAAGGTTTTAGTGTATTCTTTTAATTGCAAGGAATTTCCAAAAAACTACAAAAAAACGTCAAAGGTTTTAAAAAGATTTGAAATATTTGAAATCTTTCAGGATTTTTCAAAAGATTACAATAAATTTTCAATTGGTTTCAGGATTTTAATGAGATTTAAAAGGATTTTAAATATTTTACGGCATTTAGAAAGATTCTAAGACGTTTTCATTTTTCAAGATCTTTAAAGGGTTTCAAGGAATTTAAACCAATTTTAATGGCTAAGTGATTTCAAAAAAACTTACAGTTGTTAAGAATTCCTTAGAATTTTTAAAACTATGCCATGATTTTACAGGACATATATAGTTTTGGGTTATTACAAAATAATCTGAGGGATTCTATAATATTTCCGAGGATTTAAATTATTTTAAAAGCTCTCAAGGTATTTTGATCAATTTTCCAGGATTTTGGGAAATGTTATCAGATTTCATGGAATTTTACCGGATTT
>NC_046662.1:77382057-77384518 GCF_010883055.1 Belonocnema kinseyi | reverse complement strand
TTATAAATAATTTATTTTCAAGCAGTGAGGGATTTCGTTAAGTTTCAAAAATTGGAAAAGATCTAAAATTTTGTTTGCGATTCATATGAATATTTTGGAATTCAGCTTGAGCTTTTATTAATTCTTCCTAAATTCTTTGAAATTTGTTGGAATAGTCTTTAATTTTTCTAATTACTCGAATTCTTCTAAGTTTAATGTATTTTCTAAACTCAATGGATTACATTTTTTTGTTTAATTCATCTTCAAGTCTTTTAAACTCAGCTTGAATTCTTAGGCATTTTATCAAATTATCTGTAATTCACTAGACTTTTTTTTCTCCTTGAATCTTGATCAATATCTTCGAATGATTCTCGTATCCCTTAGATTTCTTTAAATTCACTCAAGTTTGTTTAAATCAATGGAGTTTTTTAAAATCTTTTTCAATTCATTTGAATTATTTTGAATGTGATTTGAATGGTTTTGAAGCATGATAATTAAAATTCTTTTAAATTCAAAAGAAAATTAGTCACATTAATAATGCACATTATTCACTTTAGTCAACATTTTTTAGTATTAAAAAAAAATACTTTTCCCCGGGTAAATTAGGCTGCGCAGCCTTGAATATAGTAAATAAAAATAAAAAATCGTTTTATTCCCTTTATAGGCGATTATATAATGAAAATACCTACTATCGTATTTTTTTCAATCAGTAGTAAAAAACTAGAATAAATAGAATAAAGCTAAAATTTAAAATAAAGCAAGAATAAAGAATTCACTAGATTAAAGCAAATCGATTTTAGAATTTCGCAAACAAGTCTTTCAATTTGAAAGGAAACGTTTTACGTCAAGTTTGACTTTTCAGAAAACGGCGGAAAGCATACGAAAGAAAGAAAAATGATGTAGTTAATTAGTACCCCACGCGTTTTCATAGCTCTCTTTCAACTTTGAGTTTTTTTTCTTCAATTTTTTACGCTGTTACCAGAGATGTTACACAATTTTTATTTGACGTTTAATTAGCACTTCAGACAGAAATGTTGAAAGGGTACATGTGCCGTAAAGTTATTTAAAAACTGTTTTGTTAGTTGGCAGTAGCAGTTTAGTTGGACTTTCATTTTAATATTGCCGGCAAAAATTAGCATTTAAACAAGTTGGTCAAAATGTAAAAGAAAATCTAAACTTCAAGCGTTTTACTAATCTCAAACACTTCGCATTTTTATATTCTTTTTTTTCGACAAAGGAGATAAAAGGAGGAAAAAGCTTTGAGATTCGAGCATCAGAGGATAATAAATCCTTTTAAAGTTTAACATCTCTCTTGATCCTACCTTCTTATTTCCTTTCGTCTACTTTTCGCCACTTACGAATGTTTTTTAAAAGGGGATGCTAAAGGCGAACCTTTTTTCGTGACTCGGTTCTATCGTACGATTGTCGTGGTTCTTGTCGTTCGCTTGGGAACACTTCCGGCAGAAAGATAAGACGACATTGGTGGCGGATGGAAAAAAATGTAGGGAAAAAGAGAAAACCTATAGGATAAGTCGAGGGTACTAAAACTGAAATTACGGCCCCCTAAGTGCCCCACCTCTCTACGTTTTCCGGCGACTTCTCTACAGTCTACGCGACCCGTTTGTATAATGTAACGACGTGATATATATATTTTCTCATAGTATACATGGGGCAAAGTGCGCCAGGTATAAATTATGAAGGTGACGGGCTCGGAGCTCATGCGGAAGAAACTAGAAACGTATCGGCTGTGCTTAAAATCTGAAAGATCCTCTTACCGCGAAGACAAATTTCAATACCTGAGTTGCAAACTAATTGCAGGATTATTCAAACCATTGCTCTAGTTCGTGACAAGTGATGTAAATATTCCCCGCAAAAGTTATCAGTTTAGAATGTAAATTTGCGAGGCGCGCAAGGGGTTAATTACTAGCAATTTTGATGTACATCTGATTTCAAGAATTCCAAAAAATAAGAAGGATTTCAAGAATTGTAAGTAATTGAAGGGAAATTCAAAGGAATGCAAATAAATCAAGTGAATGAAAAGAAATTTAGAATCGGATGACACCTGATATCAAGAATTCAAGCTATGGCTGCAGTACGTGACAAGTAATGTAAAGATTTCCCGGAACAGTTATGAGTTTAGAATGTTAATTTTAGAGGCGAGTGGGTGTTAACTACTATCCGAATAAAAATGCTTCGACTTGAGTTCGACTTGAATTGATCCTAATCAAGACATTCTGAAGTCGAAAAGGTCGACTTTTTTTATAACTTCCAGTGTATACCTTTCCTAACAAAAAGGGTCATTCTGACTGTCATAAAAGCTAATCTTTGTTAATGATTAAACAATCTAGTATATTTTTATACAATATATATATATATAATTAGATTTGGGAAGTCCAAAGTGGGTTCATGCCAGGAAGGTCATGTACGGATCAAATATTTAGCTTACGGCAAATAACAGAAAAAAGTTTGAGAGTAGGAAAAA
>NC_046662.1:77373086-77381957 GCF_010883055.1 Belonocnema kinseyi | reverse complement strand
GGATCAATCTGAAAAATCTCTATCCAATCCACACACTACTCCTTTCCCCTGCCGAGTGAGTCACGCCTACCCCGAAAGGGAAATGGCTTAATGGTGTAATAAAAAAAACTCATTTACTGATTTTCATATGCATTATACTTGTTTGACGATGATACCGAAAATGTTGTTTGTTTTTACGTATTTCTAACGGCTCAGGAGATCCTTCTAGAAAGTGACAATTTTTATTTCTTTAAGATAATTTTTAAGGGTTATACTCGTTGCGACCCATTAATTCTGAATTTTTAAATTTAATATAACTAATTTAATAATCACGAATTTTTCATTCATCAGTTTTAATCTCATTTATGAGCCGAAAATGGTTCGACCATCTCAGCCAAGATAAGGCTTGTCTTGAGACAAGTAGACGTCGCCTTAGTTAAGACAAGGCTCGACTTGAGACAAGTAAACGCCGCCCCACCTGTCACGGCCATGAAAGTAAGACGAAGGCCTATGTCTTGACTCAGTTTTGAGACGCAGCCAGGCACCGATGTCTTGGAGACGAACTTAAGACATAAACAAGTCGAACTCCAGTCGCAGCATTTTTACTCGGGTAGCCATTTTTAATTTGAACTATATACTGAACAATTGCTGCAGTGTATGACAAATAATATAAAGGTTTCACAAAAAAGTTATCAATTTAGGATGTTAATATAAGAGGCAAACGAGGGGTTAACTACTTTCAGTTTTGATGTACACTTGAATTCAAAAATTCAAAAGAATAAAAAGGATGATAGACGTAAAGGATAGTATCTTTTATTTTCAAAAAGAAAATTACAGTTAAGAACGGTAATTTTCGATGTGCTTGACGTTCTAAACGTTCAAATGAACGAAATTTTTTACTCGCGACTTTGAAAAATAGAAAGGTGCTAAAATGCTGTGTCGGATGAATTTATGTACAACTTTTCAGATTTTTTGACTTTATATTTGAGTCAATATGTAACTAATGGTAAATATAATGAATTTGTAGATTTAGCAATTGAAAAAAAGAAACTTTGAAATCCAACGAAAATTTGATGATTACAAGAGTAGATAAGGGAAAAGTGACGGTAGTAATGTCCAAAATTGATTACTTTTAAACAAATGTGAGGTTATATTGAGTGACTCTGATACATATATAGAGGTGAAAAGAGATCCTACTGGTAAAATTGCTCGAGAGTTAAATACAATTATTATTAAAGAAGAAAAATTAAAAAAAAAACATAGATAGTATAACACAGGGAAATATTAAAAAGATTACAAAGGATATGTCCCTCGATTTTATGGATTTCAAAAAGCGCATAAAACAAGTACTCCATTGAGATTAGTCACATCATTTATAGTCTCAACACTTTATAACTTAACCAAATTTTTGAGTGTTCCAATAAGAAAGGTTCTTGGCAAAACTAAAACGTGCCTTACAAATAGCTTTCATTTTATAGACAGCATTTAAAGAATAGATTTTGTCCCTCTTGACTATGAGTTAGTGTCTTTCGATGTTTCGTCACTTTTCACAGACAAATAGAAGGGAAATTGATTTTAGATTGGTACCGAAAACCAACAATGATGTTAGATACAAACTTAGTGTAGTAAATTCCTTAGTTGACAGAGCAATCAAATTCTCTGACATTATGCTCTGAGATACAAATTTAAATTCGGTAAAAAAATACCCTCTTAGACAACAGTTATCAGTCAATATTACTAGGTTGTGATGGTATTTATATTGGACAAACAGCAATAACGATAGAAAAACTTATGAAAGAACATATACGATTGTAAAAACGATAAAAGATCTACTTCCCTTGTAAAACACGCTCATGAAAAAGATCATCATTTTGATTTTGTTGGAGTAAATATTTTAGATAAGGTAAACCGATCATTACTGGACAACGTAAAAAGTATTTCCAATACTGGGACAATAATAAATATCGTTGAGTATCTTTTATATTCCAACATAATTTATTAAAGTAAAAATGTTCTATTATTTTTTAGGTTCTTTTAAATTTGTTACCACTATTTATTTTTGTCCTGACAAGTCATACATTCAGTAAAAAATAATCAAAAATATTCCTCAAGATGTTAGAATGAACTGCTACAAAATTCGCCATTTTTGTTGCCTAAACCGGAACGAGCTGTCGCTGATTGTCTCAGCTTCGGACACTTGAACGTGAGTTGCGAAATTGCGTTTCCATTACTGAGACGGTCACTTTCGCCGTGCTTTTAGATAAATGTCGCAGTATTATTTTAGTGATATATTAAAAATATTGTTTTTAATACACAACCTTGCCGTTTAATTGATTATTTATTCTAAAAAGTTGTTCAAAGTAGTTTATTGAAACCTCCAATTCTAATCTCAAAGTTTCCCAACTGCTTAGGTAAGTAATGTAATATAGTATCTAATAAATTAAATTTTTGAACAAAAATTAGTAATTGTGCATTAAAATTAAATATTATAGATTTATATGAAATAATCATAAGATTAATATCATCGATTTACTTTTTAAGATAAATTAAGTAAATTAACTTTTCTGTTGAAAATTTATATTTTCAAATTAAAAATATAACTGTTTTGAACAAAACTCATCTTTTTCACTTGAAAATTCAACATTTTGGTTAAATTTTTTTATTTCCTAAGTGAAAAATGTTTTTTGATTAACATTTGAACTATTTTTTTGAAAATTCGTCTTTTTGGTTCGCAAACGAATCTTTTTAATTATAAATTTCATCTTTCTTGAACAAAAATGCAACTGTGGTTGAAAATGAGCAAAAAAGCAACTGTGGTTGGAAATTAATCTGTTTAGGTTGAGGCTTCAGGAGTTTGATTGGAAATTCGTTTTCTTTAAATTAATTCGTCTGCTTCAATTTTCTACAAAATTCTTGAATTCTTAAATAAATTTTTGCTAATTTTCGACCAAAAAACATTCATTTTTATCAAAAAATATAATAGTTGATATTTCAAACGAAAAATGTTTAAATAATAAATTAAACATGACATGATTTTTTAATAAAATAAGATTCTTGATTAAAAAAAGAAAAATATTTTAACCAAATTTATAAATTTTCTACCTAAATATTATCATTTTTAATCAAACAGTTGCATTTTTCTCAAAGAAAAATGTAATTTATAATTGAAATGACAAAATTTCGAACCAAAAAGGCGAACTTTCAACCAAATAGTTGAAATATTAATCAAAACAAATCTTACAGTGGTTAAAATTTTCACTCAAATAATAAAATTTGTAACCAAAAAATAATTTAAATGGTTTCAATACATTTTTTAATTTATGTATTAACTTGAATTAAGATGAATCCTAATTCAACATTTACTACAAAACAGTTTAATTTGCAAGTAAGTCGATAATATTAGTCTATAATATTAATTTTAATGGATACTTACTAATTTTATTGAAAAACTAATTTATGAGTTATTATTAAATTACTTACCTAAGCAGTTGGCAAAATTTGAGGTTGGAATTAGAGGTTTCAATAAACTACTTTAAACAGTTTTTTTAGAAAAAATAATGAAACGGTAATCATGGTCCATTCTTGCTTTTTCATGTATTCTGTAATAAATTATAAGTAAATTGTGCCAGTAATGGTTAGCTTACCTTGCAGAAAAAAGCTGTAAACGTAGGATTTTGAAAGAAATGTTCTATATTAAAAAGAATAACTTATCAGTGAATACTAAAACAGATATTCAATTTCTAAGTCATGAATATGACTATTTAATTGAATCTACTAATTACAAATTTTGACATTAAACAAATTTCTATTCCGTTATTGATTTGTGTTTTAATAAAAGAGTTACACCTTGGATCTAGTTATAATTTTATGTAAAACTGTAAGTTTCTCATTTATAAATTCATTTAATAATATCCATTAGTATATTGTATCTTTTACATCCAACAAATTAAGAACAAAAAATGTAGTAATTACAATATTATTATAACAAATTCATGTATGACGTCACACACTGAATGTACCGTACTATCATACGAACCTTGATGTAACAAAATTGACCACCTAATTGTATAAACACTTTAATGCGAAAATGAACGACAGTATCTCTATGGTCTCGGAAGTGTCTATTAGTGTTGGCCCAGAAACTTAATTATATAAAAATAAACAATCCGTTGACCACGGAGAGAACTGTTTTAGATAACCTTATTTTTATGAAAAATTCAGTAATATACGAATCGATGTGTTTTAAATATTTCAAATTTTCATGTTTAAAAAACTATATATACGACTAGTGTTAAATCTACGTTTTTTCGCCTTTCTTATGGTAAGGATTATATTATATCGTAATGTAATAATATTTAATATTCTTTTTGTTATTGTATAAAATGGTTTTTATCAAATATATTTTTAATTCTTACAAACTGATGACGTCCGGCGTCGACGGACGAAACATGTTTTACTAACATCACAATAAACATGAACTACGGCCAGTAGACACAAACTACAAGACCCAAATTTAATATTGGAAATAAGTTATTATTAAAACTGAATTATAATGTAAAATTTTTTAGCGTTCGGAACTTCAGGTACATGAATTTTTGAAAAGAACTTTAATACCGATTTTCCAATTTGAATGACTGTTTCAAGTCAGAACTTCTATCTTCCAATTTGTTGAAGAAGGCTGTTACTATATTTGTGAATTATAATATAAAATTTTGCAATTAAATATAAGAATGAGGAATAGATTTAAACTACAGACTTTCTGTTTCTTGTTTCGCTTAAATTTGCATTTTTTCACTTTACCAGACAAGGGATAAAGTACTCTCCATTTAATATTCCAATTTCTGGCGTGGATACTCTTCGCATCCTAGTCTTTGAGATCAGAATCTTTCATCGCGAAAACATAATTATCCTTAATACTGGTGGAAGATGAAGGATTAGTTTCAATATTTTCTTTTTGTCAACCTCCTCCGTAGACACAGCCGCTGTCGGAACAGTGTGGCAGTCATGAATATTTCACCAGGGTCTCTGGTGAAGAAGAAGAGTGGGTTTCATCTCCCGTACCGAATATTAAAATATAGAAAAGACGTACATAAATGAAAGAGTAGCGAAAAGAAAGTGGATATGACAGGTATGGCAACGTGAAGACGGAACCGATCTCACAATAGATGCCGGATGCACAATGCGGCGATTCCGGCAGTCATAGTGACATCAGATTGACATCCGTTTTATCCGCGATTCGAAATACGGAGTCTAGGAACGGAATTTAGGACACTGAGCGAAACCCTGATTCTATTAAGATGGTATGGTGGCTTCCTGCATTCTCGTCTTCAGCCTTCGACAGTCTGCTTTATTTACTATGCAGAGTGTTCCGTACGCGTGATGGATATTCTCCGTGATCTATGTTCAGTAAAGCGGGGGATTGTATCGTATGCAGATTTGTTAGGGGCTGTACCTTACCTCTTCTTCTTCATCCCTTTTCCTATTTAATGGCCTCAAACTGAATAATATCCTCCTTTAAAAGTCGAATATGGTTCTCCAACTATTTTAATTTCAAAGCCCTCAGTTTTTCCAGATCCTGTTAAATATTCTAAAACCTGCAACAGCAGATAAAGGAGAAGAACTTTAGCGAAGATTCGTTTAACTTAGAAATGCAAGTTGCGTGTGGAACGCGATGCGATAAAACAGTCCGTCACGTTTTTCAGAATGATTTATCTTTTACGTCACGCCTAATATTCTTGCCCAGAATTATGGCCACGCTAGTTTTCCTGACAAAGATTTTAATTAGGGTGTGCTTAATAGCAAAAGAATTTTTTTAACCTTGTAGCTGGATCATTAAAACACGCTAAATCACGAAGAAATTCAAAAAGTAGTTAAAAGCGCCTTCAAAAAACGGTTTCGTAGCGTATTGAGACGTTAATTACATAAGTCACTCTAATCTCTCCCTCCTCTACTCCTCGTTTTCTTTTTACTTCCCAAATTCTCTTATAATTCCCGTCCCTTCACTTCCTTTAACTTAATACTAACTCCCTCTTCACCTCTACATTCCCCCCCCCCCCTACTCAACCTCACTTCCCTTACATCCCTTCGCCAAACTTGTTCCAACAATCTCTTCTTTACCTTTCACATCCCTTTCCTTACTCATGCTTACTTCTCTGTTATCCCACCACTTACTTTCCCTCCGGGGAACAAAGTACGACGGACGTACTGACCGTCACCCAACTGAAACCGAGACCTCTGTCCGGGCTGCGTAACCCTAAAAGTGGTTTTTTTAATCCATTAATGAGAAGGAACTCAGATTTTTTTATTAATTTTCAAGCCTCATTATTATAATTAAGAAGTGGGAATTTATAAATGAAAAACCTGTTCCCTACTATTTTCGGGTATGCTCTTTCATAATATTTGATAACAATTCAAATATCTCCTTTAGAAAATTAAATATGGCGGCGCGTATGTAAAAAATATAAATAATTTGAAGAAAAAATTTGTTTCATGATTTTTTTTTCACATTAAAATCGCGACAAAACTTCACACTTTCTGCAATCATCGGTGCACAAAAATCGTGTAGTTTGACACTATACTTTTGATTTTCATCACAAAAGTCTTTATCAGTTCCAGAATGGTTATTCAAGATGGCAGATTTACTATGGCGTCCAAAAGTTTGAAAAATGTTTGGAAGTGGACGAAATTGTCCGTTAATACTCTCTAAATATGAATCAGTGAAAAATTCACTGATTGAAATAGTAGTTAGACATTTCACTTCAATAGCAAGAAGAATTCCTTAATCACATACATTTTTTAATTTTCGGACTGTAATTCTATTGAATTAACCGCGGGAAAAATATACTCTAACTCGTATAGGGAGTAATTACTTAACGGGCCTGTACATGACAGACCCATCTTGAAAATAAAGTAATATGTAAGTTTGTTAGCATTTAAAAGCATCGAAACTTTTCACCTTTTTTAATATTTGATCATATTTATGGGTTTTAGTTTTTTACAATGATTCTTTGTTTGAATGTACTAAAATATTATTTTATTACGATTGCTAAATTGACATGGTACAGTGCTGCTAACCCTCAAAAGTGGTTACTTCACTGAATCAATAAGTAACCCTTCACTGATTGTCAGTGATCCATTTCTAGCTATTTGAATCCGTGAAATTTGACTGCCAATCAGTGAAATTTCACTGATTCCAATTTAGAGAGTAGGTTCTTGGGCCCCCTGAATCCGAATCTGTTGTCAGATTTTAAATATCCAATATTGCGAATACAATAAGACAACTAGAATGGTAAAAAAAGGTCCGGAACTTGATAAAATTGGTGATATCATGTTTTCGATTCTCATTCTTTTTTCACCATTCTAAATTCTATACTAGATTCGCAATCATAAAAATTGAAAATCTGACAATAGATTCGGATTCAGCGACCCCAAAATCCTATTTACGGGCAGTTTTATCCAGTTCCAAACATTTTTCAAAATTTTGGCCTACATATTGGATCCGCCATTTTGAATGACAATTTTGAAAATGATTACAGACTTTTATGATGGAAACCAAAAGTATACGGGCCCAAAATTATTCAAAAGTGTTTCCACGTAAGTGATTCCACATATTTTTCTTTACTTTTCATATTAAGTGCAATTAATTTCACCAGATTGTTATTTGGTTGTTTGAAAAGGCTTAAAGGTGTTATCAGAACACAGAAATTTGCCGATCCTCCAATGTACGCCGAAATCGGTGTTCAAGTAAGATGCAACAAATTTGAGCCACACAGATTCATCCGGAGAATCTAGGGGAAAATCATCATTTAGACACTGTTTTTTCTAATCCAGAGCAACGTAAAGTGTCGTCTACAAATTGTCAGTTACCTGTCAAGATGATTTTGTCGGGCGTTATTTGGGTGAAATAGATGTTAATAAACAGGTAAGTTATAATAATAATTACCTAACTTTTCCTTTCCTCCCATTTACCAGTGACTATTAGTGCCTTAGAATAAAAATTGTACTTGGCGTGATATAATATCCAAATCTTAGGTTAGTCAAAACCTATATGATATTCAAACCACCAAAGCCGCGATGTAAAAACTAAGTCGTGATCGTCTGCATCGAAATTGATGCCTGGGTGTTCGAACAATTTCTACTAGATTTTCTGCGGAAGTTTAAAGTTATCTAATCTTGCGTGTCATGCATGAAAAATAAGGTAAATACAATTCTATAATAAAAACAGAAATTTGTTTTTCACGATGAGTAGGGATGTAAAGTTTCATGAAACTTTAGCCTGATGAAAAGTTTGGTCAGACATTGGGGGTTTCGTGAAACATTGTAATGTTTCAAACATAGCGGCTGGAAAATTCTGATAAGATAAAATCCCAACCTGACCTTAGAGGCCAAACCGATCTGCCCACGCACAAAATAATTTTTTTTCTCATCCCTATGTTTCATGAAACATATGGAACTTTGACATGAAACGTTTTCACGTGAAACGATTCCAGTCCTATGAATCTGAAAACAAAATGGTTATACCTTACTGTCCTAAGTTGATTAGTTCCGAATATGTCCAGCGCGGTGTTAGTTGTCCCACCATTCCCTGCTTTTTTGCATTGTATGACATAGGACTAGACTACTTTTTAAAAGTTTGTCACTAACAAAATGTTATTTTTATGAAAACCCCTATTGAAATTAAATCTATTTTATTTATGTAATATTTCCAAACAGTTTTTCAAGAGATTTATATAAATGCTAAAGGGAAAACATGAATTTAAACGTCATCCAATAAACTTGCTAAAGTGGAATATACGAGGGTAGTTCAATAAGTCCTTAGAATGACCAACAAATGGCACGCGAATCGCTCCAAATCATCTGTTTTCAGTCAGCACCACTCCCGACTAGATATAT
>NC_046662.1:77361930-77372986 GCF_010883055.1 Belonocnema kinseyi | reverse complement strand
AGCTCCAAGGAGATTATGTTGAAAAATAAAAAAAAATTTACCCAAAAAAAATTGTTTTTATACTTCATTCTAAGGACTTATTGAACTACCCTCGTAACATTTGAATTTGAATAAAAAGTTAAAAATAATCCTTTCTACTTCGGAATATACAAGTTTATACCAAATTCAGACTTACTATTTTAGGGTTTAGTGAGTACCTACATTCTTAAACTATTGAATGAATAATGAATAATTATTATTATCATTTTATTATTGCATAAAATAGTCCCTATCTAAAATCTAAATTCTAATTATTTATCTACACTTCTATATGCAGTGGAAACTTCGCACGAAGCTTAAACAATCTTAAATATTATTTAAAATTCAGTCATATAATTTAAATTTCTTAATTTTTATTTATTTAGTCGTTATAAACTTCCCTTTTTTTAAGAATTCGATAATGGGCTCGATAAGTGACATCGTAAACTCGGAAGCGCTCATCTGGCCGGCTGGTTCGGACCCCATACGCGTGGAAATAGAAAATGCTAACAGAAGGGTTCATGGGTCCATTCGGCACTGTGAAACTATTTTTCTATTACAAGAAGTAAGAAATTAATTTCTACAAAAATAATTTTCTTTTATTTCTTTGAAAAACTTGAATCAGAATAAAATTAAATAAGGGTGAAAATCACATTTATTTTTTAATATTTTACAGAAAACTTAGAGTGAAGTTTCCTTTTGGAACTAGAAAACGTTTCAGAAAGAAAAACAATAAAGTAATGGGAGACTTATTTCGAAATTAGATATTTCTTCGAATCATTGAGATATTTAACTATTTTTTCTTCTACTTAAGAATGTCTCACTTTTTTTAATTTTCATTTTTGTAAAAAAAATTGGAAGTGATTTAAAGGAAGTGTGTGTATCTACATAATTCGGTTATTAGTGCCGAAGGTTCTGTATATTTTTGCAGATTTCAAATTAAAAATTTAGAAGCTGTTTAATAATGACGAAAAGCTTCAAAAGGATAAAAACATTTCCTTAAGGTTCTTCGGAAAATAAAAAATGATTCTTCATTTTTTTCTCATTCTTTTAAGAGAATATTTAAAAAGATTTTCAAAGATTTCCAAAATTGTAAAAAAGAATGTGGAATATTCGAAGGAATTTTTTTACATTATAAAATTTACTCTGAATTTTAAGAAAAATTAAAAAATATCTTTTTAAATGAATCAAATTTTGCTTGTCATGTTCAAAAAATTTTGGTAACTTAAAAAAATTCCTTTAAAATATTCCAGATTCTTTTTTTTTGACAATTGTGAAAATCTTTGAAAATATTTTCTTAAAATATTTTTTAACATAAGAAATCATTTTACATTTTCATTGGAATGTTGAAAAAATGTTTTTTTTTTATTTATTTTGAAGCCTTTTAGAATTCTTCAAAAGCTTCTAAAATTTGTATTTGAAATATGCAGAAATCTACATCTTGTTTTAAATGAGGCTGCAGCAAAATGATTTACAATCATTTTAAATTTTACATTAATTTTGAAACTTTTTAAAACTTAAAGTGACTCAAGTTTTTCCTATAAATAATAAGCAGGATATTCTAAAAATTGTATGAATAAAGTCATTAGTTTTGAAAGATATTTATAAATTCTGAAAAAATTATTTAAAATTTGAAAAAGTTTAAATAAATTCTAGATTTCTCTGGATTTTGAAACAAAATGTTGAAGGGTTTCAAGGATGTTTTAAAATCTTTAAAATAATTTAACTTCTAATTTTAGAAGTCTTGAGTTAAATAATGTTAATTTTTGAATTCTTAATGTTTCTAACTTAAACTTTCTTTAAAAAATCTAATTTTGAAAATCTGAACGTTCATCGATTGAATGTTCAACTTAAAACAGTGAAAATGATAACGGCGATTTATATTTTTGGAACTGAATTTGAATCTTTGAACTCTATAGTTTATAAAAGATAAAAATTCTAAATTTTGCAGTATATCTGCATTTCATTTTAAATTGTTTAATTGAAAAGTGTTAGTACCTAACTTCCATTTTATACGTGCAAATTATTGAGCATTTCAGTATAACATTTTTTTATTTAAAAACAAAAAGAGCAAGAGTTCCACTTTGAGTGCTTTCAGTTTTAATATATTTTTTATGATATTATATATTTATTATATATAAAATTTCCGAGGTTTTTCTTCTTCGATTAAAATGGACACATCGACGATACCATAAATATATTAGATGAATGATAAATAATTTAGAGATATTACTATACATACTGACGCGATATGTAACTGCATATACAATAATAAAGTACATGAAAAAACTATTTCATAATATCAATCTTATAAATGAGTCTGCATCATTATTTTACCTTAACCAAACACAATTTCTTTTAAAAATTAAATCAGTTTTCCTGGAAGAATAATTCAGTGCATAATATTGTGGCTGAGTGGGCCCCCAACCCTTGCTCGGTATCTACGACGATTCGACGCCAATGGTTTTTGACCTGGCCGGTCGTTAGCAACATTCCCAGTTTACGGCATCACTTATAGCCCCATTGTCAAACTCTCCCAAAAAAAGGAAAGTTGATAACTATTGAATAAATAAAAATTAAGAAATTTAAATTCTATGACTGAATTTTAAATAGTATTTAAAATTGTTTAAGCTTCGTGCCAAGTTCTCACTGCATATAGAACTATAGATAAATAATTGGAATTTAGATTGTTCTACAGGTTACAATTTTTGTATAAACAATTTTTTCTTAACATCATTGTTTTACTGGTACTTAATAGAATTATCATGCTAAATTTCAAACATTTATAATTTTTTGTAGAAAAGTTGTTAGTATTTGAAACCCCGTAATTGATTATTCATGCGTCGTTGCTTAAATTTAAACAATTTCAACCATAATTTCACAGGAACTTTGTGTCTGGGAACAGCAAAAATATATTTGAGAAAAAATATTGTCTCTAACATGAATTTAATTTACTAAAAATTACTTCTTTTTATCACACCGCGGAATTTCACCCAATAAAACTCAATTTTTCCAGGAAAGTATTAACTTTAGAGAAATAGTTCTTATTATAAAAAGTGTGTAGTTTAGCAGTTATTTTCATAAATTAAAAAAATATTTCTCTTTTAGATCATATTTTTGAAGATATGGCGGATATAATTTTTTTCCCATTTTTTCGCCTATTAGTTGCTATTGTGCAATAAATATTCATCAGAGGGCAAATATGTTTCAACGTTTTTTATTCGTCCTGTAATGAGTTGATAAAGTGCAGAAAAAAAATCGAAATAAGTTTAATGGAAAATAATTAATCGGGAGTAATTAAAAAATTGATTAATTGCGAATATCTCGAGAACGCACAATCTGCCGAAGACGTACCACACCGATTCGGAATCAGGAGATCATTCTGCATACGAATCACTCAAAATATTTTGGCGACATATAAGATCCGACAGGACTGGGTATGGCGTCTGGACTAATGCATTTGGTCAATTTTTATCCCCTCAGCATTCAACGAAGTGAAGTTAGCTAGTGATTGAAGTGAAAATACCTTATTGTGCTTTTTTTACGGTCATGACTGTTTCTATACATCCCGGCTTTAGTTTAAATGTCAACGGCCATGACTAACCTAATATTTGGAGGTTGCATTAGTAACTTATAATTTTATTCTAAGTGACTAGTACGCACTGTTATATGAAAGAAAGTTGAAAATTAGGTAAATATTATTGCAATTAATTTCTTTATTGACAATTATTTAGTCCAATATCGCCATGCGAATAGTTGCTTTGACCTGTGTTCAGGTGACTGACAGCGCAGTTTAGCACTCCAGAACTCTCGGCATTGAGCCAAAATTCAGTCTCCAAATGATACTTTCCCCTAGATGCCCAGATGTGCACCTACATTCAGAGGAATACATTTGAGACCTGAAAATTCTCTCAAATGCTCGTTGGGAGACCAATGAAATTTGAGCTGCAATAAATTTAACACCAGCGTTTTTCTGTTAGCTGATGTTTATTAATAATTATCCATAAAAATTTTTAAATCACGCCTTATAAAGTTGAATGTCGTATATTTTGTTTCTATGTTATTTTATTCATAATTATTTTCACACTATTTTTTCTGAGTTATTCTGAAATAAACAAAAAATATTTTTCAACACAATTTTCTATAGTACTTTTCCAAAGACCAAAAGTCCTATCTGCAATGTGTTTGTGTTGTATTTAATTTATTGTCCTTACATGTATGTTATTATTTTTGAAATGAGCATCTTTTTGATTCTGGAAGAATTTATTGAACTTTAATTACTAACCATTTGGATGAAAATTCATATAATTTATGTATGTCTTACGTAATTTTGATGACTCTTTATAAACATCCGCATAAATTTTGTGACAAGAAGTGTTTAAAATATATTTTTAAATAATTTTGTTTGCATTAACATTATTGATCCACTTGTTGTAAGGTTATTTTTATACCTAACAGAAATTCAGAATGCTCAAAGAAACTCAAAAACTGGTTTCTGGAAATTTCAGGGAACTTTAAAATCTAGTTTCCAAATTTACAATAGTATAATAAAAAGAATTTAAGAGTGATTTAATAAATACTGGTCTATTAATTTAAAAACAATATTTATTCATCGTTGCCCTTATTTTTTAGCATTTACGTTACTTATTCAATTTTTTTTCATGATTGCTATGGTTTAATAGCCTAGGGCCATGATTTAATTTGTTTCAAAATCAAAAGCAGTCAATTTATTTTTTTACAAATGAAAGAAAATGAGGGAGAGGGACCTGAATGGAGAAATATGTTTTATTGTGGCTCACCCTACTTTTGATGTTCCAGATTTCAATACTACATTTCAGACAAAACCTGGCCAATTATTCATAAACGCATTTCCTTCTTTTTCCTTAATTGTGGTGGACACCATACCACACCAGCTGAAGTTAACTGAACAAGGAAGAATCTAGTGTAATATGCCATAAATCTCTGTTTCGCAGAAAAGTACTTGACTTGAAAGTGGTGCGGCATTATGAAGTGTAATTATTTCGCTTCCGGTGAAATAGTGAAAAATAGAAGCAACCATTCTAATTTCATGCGAAAGCAACCCCAGTTGGCCAGTCAAATGCACTATAAACGTAATTGTTGGGAGACGGCGCGGTTCTTCTATGTGCCTATCAAACCCTATCTCGATTATACTAACGAACATTAGCGTCACGCGATTCAACGGAGATCTGTACAATGCGGAATCAAATGAATAGCCTGATTTCATACTCGTATATTAGAATTGCACGAATATGCATGCAGTCCCTTTCTTTCATATCTACTTCATATTAAAGATAATTACCTATTCGGTACCTAATTTTTTGATAAAAGAGCAAACTGCAATTTAAATTTCGCACCAGAATCACATTGAAGTTTTTAGTGTTACACTTGAGATATAACCTTTAATTTCAACGGTACTTTAGCGGGAAATTTAAAATTCATATATTTCTTTAGCATCTTATGTAATCTTTGAGCCATCTATTAATCATTGTAACCTTTTCAATTTGAAAAGGTATTAAGTTGTGCTGAAAATGATTTAAATTGAGGGGAAGTTGTGTATCAGTAAGCAAAGGTTTCATTTTTCGCTTATACCCTTCGTCGCTGAGTTATACTATTTGGTTAAGCTCGTAAATATTCATGGCTGCCAAAAGGATCTTTCGTTCTTAGGAGTGGAAAGTGTTTACGTTCTGACGCTGTAGTGTTTTCGAGGACGTAATTACAGCAGTCTTATTAAGTATGATGTATAATTGTATATGAGTGTTAATAACGATAATGAGCACAATAAAGGAAACTGCAAGAACCATCCTCTCCTGTTATTTGCAACTAGCACAACACTGAAATAATAAAACACTAGTGGAGTTTCTAATCAGATTTTTTTTCTTGTAATATTATTCCTAAATTTTCTTTCCAGATTAGTGTCTGACCCTTAATCCTATCAAAAGTAAGGAATACAGTCTTTTATTCTTTTTTATATGATCTCCTTTTTCCCCTTTTGCCTTTCCCCCATTAAATTTGAAAAACTCTTTTAACCACAAAAAATCGAGAATATTTACTCAATTTCATATGTTTTTGTTTACCAAATTTGGATTCATTTTTTAATTTTCATATAAACAGAATTTCAAGGCACTAAAAAAGAGATGGTTTGAAAAATATTCTTTACAAGGATACCAATTTCAAATATTTCATAAATGATTTGTTTTGCTAGCCTTGTAGATTTAAAGAACAGCATCGACAAAGAATAATTCGCTAACGAATCACTCAAGAAAAGAAGACATGCTTCATTCAATTTGAATTTTTAAAAAATTGATTTTTAGGAAAGCGATTTTAAAAAATATATTTTAACTTCAAATGAAAAAAAAATTATTTCGAACACAACGGATGACTTCTCTACAAAACGGCCGAACTTTCCACCGAAATAGGAATTTTCAACCAGAAAATTAATTTTGTACCAAATAGTTAAATTTGTTACCAAAATGGTTGAATATTGTGCCCAAAAAGATGAATTTTAAATAAAATAGGTACATTTTTAATCCAAGAGATGACTTCAATTAAAATTATGAATCTTCCATGAAAAAAATTAATTTTTAGCAGAGTTGTTAAACTTTCAATTGAGTATAGCGATATGGGCACTCTGTCATAATTTAATGCTTATTTAGTGCTAATTTATGCTGCAGAGAAAAATTTTGTGCCCAGTAATTTTGGTAAAAAACATGTAATAATGCTAACTTCAGCTGACTGGTATTTGAAACTCGGAAATTATTAGTGGTATCAAATTTTCCTTCGTGCTAGAATGTAGTGCTAGTTAAGTACTCTGTATTTGTGCTATGCGAAAAATCCGGGCACTTGAAAAAAAAGTGTAGTAATGCTGGCTTCGAGTGACTGGTATTTGAAACTCGGAAACTATTACTGGTGTTAATTTATGCTTTGTACAGGAACGTAGTGATTACTTAGCGCTAATATATGCTACAAAAACTTAATTTTGTACCCGGTAATTTTCGTCAAAAACATGTAGTAGTGCTGGCTTCAGGTGACTCTGGTATGTGATATTGGAAATTTTTAGTGGTATCAAATTCTCCCTTTCGCAGGAATTCAGTTCTAATTAAGTGCTCTAGATTTTTCTATGCAAAAAATCCGGGCACTTTTTTTTATCAAAAGCGTGTAGTAATGCTGGCTACATGTGTCTTGCATATAAAACTCGGGAACTATTATTGACATGAAATTGTTCTTTGCGCAGGAATTTAGTGCTAATTATGTGCTCCGGATTTATGCCATGCTAAAAATCTGGGAACTTTTGTTTACCAAAAAACGTGTAGTAACGCTGGCTTCAGGTGACTGGTAACTGTATTTGAAACCTGAAGCCAGCATTACTACACGCTTTTGGTTTAAAAAAAGTGCCCGGATTTTTCGCATAGCACAAATCTAGAGCACTTAATTAGCACTAAATTCCTGCGCAAAGCAGAACTTGATATCACGAATAATTTCAGAGTTTCATATACCAGTCACCTGAAGCCAGCATTCCCACATATTTTTGACGAAAATTACCGGGCACAAAATTAAGGTTTTGCGGGATATATTAGCTCTAAATAAGCACTAAATTCCTGCAAAAGGGAGATTTTGATACCACCAATAATTTCCAAGTTACACATACCAGATTCACCTGAAGCCAGCATTTGTACATGTTTCTGATGAAAATGACGTGACACAAGATTTAGGTTTTGTAGAATATATAAGCACTAAATTCCTACACAAAGGAGAATTTAATACCACTGATAGTTTCCGTGTTTCAAATACCAGTCACCTGAAGCTATCATTACTACACGTTTGTGGTTAAAAAAAAGAGCCCTGATTTTTTGCATAGCGCAAATCCAGAGTACTTGATTAGCACTAAATTCTCGCACAAAGGAGAATTTAATACCACTAGCAATTTCCGAGTTTTACATAACAGAGAAGTGTACCTCGAACTTTGAATGGGGTAGCGTACTACTCGGGTGGATGGTTCTAGGGTTAAGTCACGCCTAAAGAAAAATAGACAAGCAATTGAAAATTTCAGAACAAATCGCAACATTCTACCAATTAAGCAAATAGAATATTATTAACAGTGATAATAAATTGTTTAAACAATTTTTCGTTTAACTTGAATTCATTATTACTTCATTTCAATTGAAAATTGGACAAAAAGCAAGAAATTTAAGAAAAAACGGCATCTTTCTAGCATTATTCAAATATAATACAGTGAAACTCTTCTATAGCGCCGATGTCGGGTTTGATGGTGGGTGGCAACTAATTGATTATAGCCTGCTCCGCTTTTATTTGTTCACGTCTGACTGCTCGCCGGAGTGAGACGCAGATCCCACGCACCCCGCGCAGTTCCTGTTACACCTACATGCAGCGCAGCGTCAATTCTCGGAAGGGCTATAGAAGGGAGGGCTAATAAAAAATTCCACTATATTATTATTAATAATAATAAAATGTTTAAAACATTAATTTTCTAGGCTCTAATTATTACTTAACCTATCTTAATTGAAAATTTGACTAGGTGATTTTTTTGAAACTGCATTTTTGAAGAATTTTTCTAAGAGAATATTATTAACAATAACAATAAATTGTTGAAACAATCACTCTTGTAATATTGATGGACTATCACTTCCCTCTCATTGAAAAATGGACAACAAGTGGGAATTTTATAAAAAAACCGCGTCTTTCTAAGTCCATTCTGTGAGAAAAATTCTAAAAACAATAATAAATTGTTTAAAAAGTGTATGTAAAAATATATCAGTATAAAATGGCCTTTAATGTTCCAGAAACAATTTGCATTAAAAAAACCGCAAAAAAAGTCATAATTAGCGCCAAAAACTCGGAAAACCCATTTTTTCACGCATGGGGGTTTTTTGGGTCCCTATAAAACAAACTTATGTTGTTGAAATGACAAAAACGGTATTTTATTCGTATTCTATGTTTAATTGTGAAGAGAAATGTTGATTTTCAACTCGATTGAGATAATATTAAGGATCCTGAAAAAGATTTTCAAAAATGTCTTTTTTACTTCTGGGAAATACGTTTTAAACTTCATGGGGCTTGCGGCACCTCTAAATATCATTTTTTTTCAAAACACATAAATTCATTTATTTTTGTGTAGATTCGAACAAATTTCTGAGGTGTCCACATAAAAAGAAAAAATTTTCCAATGTATTTTTGGACCACCCTACTCTACATTCTACAACACCTAGTTCATAGAATGAATTAAAGAGTTTTTATTATCTTTTTTTCCACCATTTTATTTAAAGAGGCTCTAGTAATAAAGTCCACCCGTCTATTAAACACCCTCGTGAGGATGCTTTCTCAATTATACCTCTTTCTTCAAGCATTTAGGGGAATTAAGGAAGTGGACACTGCCTGAGGGAAGATGCAAGGCTGAACTGGAGTAGGTGGAATCCAGAGCCACGGGTGGTTTGGATGCTGGGAAGGGAAGGGGTAGATTTCGACGCATAATACGTTGGATATTGCACAGTTTGGTATGCAAAGCGTCAGGCTCGAGGCTCACCTGGCTCAAAACTGCGTGCACGGTCGAACGATTGAGTAGGTTCCTACTCATTATTCATGTCACGGTTTCGGTCCCGTTTCTATCGACGTCGCGAATCCGTCGTCGATCAGGCAGACAGTTCGTGCAGGCCGTCACGAACGAAGCGCTAGAGGACATGACACAGTGGGAACATGGGAAATAAAATTACCCCGTAGTCAGAGTGAATCACGCCCTGATAACTTGGGTAACTTGCAGATGGGATAAAAAAGATATCTTTAAGATTGTCTCGCAAGGTCCCTGTTAAAAGCTTCTGCTTCATTAGTCAATTTCCTCAACATGAGTGCAATAATCTGCCGTACAAAAAAAGAAAATCGTCTCGGTAATGTAAACATTACATGGAAAGTCTTTCTGTTTTTAATGTTTAATTATAAATAGTATATTACATCTCAAATATGTTTAGGCACGTCTTTACACGGGAAGCTCAATGTTCAAAGTACGAGGAGCAAAAAACAATGGCCTTAAATGAAACTGTTTGGGGTATTTTTTGACATTAAATAACCCTATTATTAAAAGTTATAATTTAGATCTTTAAGTTAGGGAATTTTTTATGCATTCTTAAATTATTAGAAGTTGAATTGGAGTGTTTTGGATGTCCCACACGTAGAGAAATGTTAAGAGATTAATTCATGGAAGCACGTGATTTCAGAGCTAAGATTTTTACGTGATTTAAAATCTCGGAGTCTGGGATCTAAAAGCATCGAATTCTAGACCTGAGAACAAATGGGCATGCACTAATGTCTGATACTGTGAGACCTATGCTTTAAGAGCAAGTGTTGCGAGGTCTTAGTTCTCGCGCCAAAACGTAATAAAATCAAGGGTTAGTGCCGTGAATTAATCTGCCGAAATTTCTCTCCGTGCATGGGGGTGAAACTATTTTAAAATCTTTCGGCATGAAATGAAACTACAGTGAAACTCTCATAAAGGGCTCCCTAATATAGTCCTTCCGAGAATTGACGCCGCGACGCAAGTAGGAGTAAAAGGAGCTGCGCGGGGTGCGCAGTGGTCACTCAGGCGTGAACAAACAAAAGCGTTTACATCCAGAGCAGAACTATCTCGGGGTTTTCCCCACCCACTGCTAGCCTTAAAACTAGCAGAGTCTGAGAGTTTTACCGTATTTGTATCATGATATTTTAGTCAATTTGATATCTCATTAAATTTTCTTCAATATGAAGTCGTTCTCTTGCATGGAAATGTTTTATCGTTGATTCGTTGACTTTTGAGTTAATAATTCTGCACTTCAGATTGAATTAATTCAATGTTAAAAATCATGGTGCTCAATTTAATATATTAATTAATTATTTTTAGCGACTTAGTTCCAAGGCCCTAATTTAAGAATGCTTCAGTTCTTCTTTATTCATAATGTGTCCCCTAAGGGTTTACATGACTTCCATTCCTTACAATCTTTCCGTTTACATCTATATATTTTTTACAATCTTATCC
>NC_046662.1:77353303-77361830 GCF_010883055.1 Belonocnema kinseyi | reverse complement strand
ACACTTCCACAATCCACTCACCTCAAATTTCACCACAATATCAGAAAAACTCAGCATCCACAATTCCCACTACTTTACACTTTCATACCGGAAACGGAAGTCGAATGCTTCAGTTTTAAAACGTTCAAATTTGTCGTTTTTTTACATTTTCGAAATCGTAGAATATCTCATGGAAATACTTGATAGTTGCAGAATTCAAAATTTTTATTTTTAAGTATTTAAAATTGAAAAATTATAATTAAATAATTTTAAATTAAATAGTAAGCAATAAACGATTTAAGCTAAACAAGTTTAAAATAGTATGGTTTAAAAATCATTTTTCGAAATTTGATTGTGAAATTGTTCAGCTGTAAGTGTTTCTGATCTAATATTTCTTAATTCCAAAAAATTAAATTTTTTAATTATTCAATAATAAACACCTTTATTTATAATTGATAAAAGTTAAATTCGATTTTATTCTATTCGAAATGTTCCCCTGTTTTCAAAGTTTTACCTCATCCATATCTATATTTTTGTTTTCAACTCTTTAATTTAAAATTAATAATTATAATTGAGCGTTTCAAACAAATTTTAACTTAATATTATAAATTTTATTAATAATCCATCTTTCACTTATTCAGATTCTTAATGTTAGGAAATAAAAATAATATTTCTTGTGATAAGTTTGCAAAGAATATAGTAGCGAATAACATGGGAAGCAAAGTGAAAAGAAAATAAAGGAATAAACTACAGCAGGAAAGGGAAATGAGACTCCTTGCCAGTGAGCTATCCAGCGAAAATTCACGAAATTTTAGGAAGTGGTATATGGCACTCTAGTGCAGGCCGAGGCCCTCAAAGTTGTCAAGAGCATTTCGGATTTCTCTCTTCTGGAGATCTTTGAACGAAATTGTCGAGATCCTCCAGATTCTAGATAATCGAGGGTTCTTCCTTTGATATTTATACTAAAGATAAAAAAGCCTTGAATCCTTGTTTTATTCTACCCCCGAGTCCATTTCTACTCAAAATAAATTTTTAGATTAAAGTCTCCATTATTCAACACATGAATTACCATAATTAGCTCAACCAGAAGTGCCTATAAGTGACGCGAAGTTACCTTGTGAATCCTCGTTTACAAGTGAAATGAATGTTCAGGGGCGAGAAAATGTTTTCTTTTCAAGAAAGAGAGATAAAGAGAGAGAGAGAGAGAGAGAAAGAGAGTCGCCTAAAACTATTTGCTTTAAAAGAGCAAGGTAACTTTCTGAATGAAATCGTTGCGAAAAATATTCACGATAGGAACTTTTAAAACTTGAGTGAGGTCCAGGAAGACGAACGTTGTGATGGTGGATGGAAAGTGGGTGGCGAGGACCAAGGAAAAAGAAGAGAGTGGGAATGTAATATTCAGTCACGTACAATTCTGAAGAAAAAAAAACCAAGCAGTACAATCTGGCACAATGTTTTAGTGGGAGGCATAGCGTCAAAATAGGAGCATAATGTCAGAAGGATTTGATAAAGATAGGTTTTATGAAGCATTTATGTATAGGATGGGTGGGTCATTGGTACAGTCTGATCCAGGCACCGTCAACTACGTGGGAAATAAATGGCGAAATTCAGCGCCATCTGCGATGGGCAGAAGAGCTACAGAAGCATGCATGTGTTGTTCGCTATATATGTGCATGCTCCTTCCTTAAATGTGTTGACTAATATAATAATTTAAGAAAAAAAGGATGAATAAAGACAAAATTAGGAAAACAAGAAACGCAAAACAATAAATTAAATATAATTATCATTCAATTTCTCATTTTACGTTTCTCATTTACTTGATTTAGCTTTTTTTGTTGTATTTTAAGTAGAAAAAGATAATTACGAGACGAGTTTGGATATGCATACGTATGAATTTTTATTTTTTCTGAAGCAGTGTTGACCTGTGATATACAGTTTTTTTAATATGTTATAACCACACTAGTTTGCGTTTTCAAGAAATCCTTTTCATTGAAGTGATACCGGCACACGAAAAACCGTTTTGCGTTTATGGTCTCATATGGTGACAGCACCAGACAACACGTGACAGTAACAAATGACAACAAACAATTTTCCGCGCACGCGCTTTTTACAACAATTTGCTCCATCTGCGATGGGCTGGAGAACTAATTTGACTCTCTTCGCTGCCTCTCAACCCCCCGCGCCCAAGTTCTAGAAATTCGCCATTTTCCCTGATGAGTTGACCGAGCCTGGTCTGATCGTTGTACACCACCATGGTGACGAAAGACAGTCCCCCACCACCAGTGCACTGTTACCCCTCTATAATCTGTTCCCTGAGAGAAGATCCTTTGGGTGCGCATATGGGTTGGCGTTTCTGGATGGAGGAGTGTCCTTACCCGTTTTTTTTCACACGTAGTTCATCAAGTTCTCTTCTCATTGGTCCCTTGGTCTTAACTTAATATTTATTACTTTCCTCGAGTTTCTTTCTTAAATAGTTTGAATGACTTTTACGAGATGTTAGCTATAGAAGAAAAGGACCTCACCGCGCGTATGGCTCGAGTTAGAGGGGTCTACGGTAGCCACTTGAGTTCTTGACTCAGTCGCTCTTTTTTGTAATTAAAAAGTTAAAAATTAATAATTAATAATTGTGCAATCCCCAACTTAAAAGTAATATATTCAGAATATTCGAATTATTCCGATTCCAACGATATGTAATTTGTCTACAAAGGTTGAAAATTGGGGAAGTAAGCAATATCAAATTGAATATTGAGCTAAAGTTTCTGCGATTAAACTTCTTCAAATTTTCAACTTTTCTAGGCGAGCAATGTATCATTGGAATCGGAAAAATCCGTAGATGCGGATTATCCTATTTTCAAATCGCTAATTGCAAATTCTTCATTCTGTAAATTTCCTTACTTTGACCTGCTGTTAACCATAGACCCCTGCTGTGGTAACCTTATCCACACTGAGTTTGGTAAGAAAACAAACAAGTAGTAGAAAACATAAAGACAGTGTCGTAAATCAATCAAAGAAAATAGTTTCTAATGAATTTGAAGAGGTTCACTCAGATTGGCTGAAATATCTTAGCAAATCCCTTCTTCTTGGCAAATTGAACAATGGGATTTGCGAAGAAAACCAAAATTGGTCGTTCTAGAGGATCTTCTCTCAGGGAACAGAGTATAGTCTGTTTTTACTCGGGAATCCCATATCAGTTGTGGCAAACATGCAAGCCCATGTGATAGTGTATGTTTTAACATTTTACGTCAAGTATTTTTTTCATACAAAAATATTTAAAATATTAAAAGTCGGGAAATCATTTAGAAAACGGTTCGTTAGATTCAACAACAAAAACAACAACAAGTTTGGAATGCTAGCCGAATTGACATCCTGAGAAGTGAAAAGGAAAAATTGTTCCCGAGCTATTCACATTTTTATTAGAAAATTTCCTTTTTCCATTCATAAAGGGGTAACAGAGCGTTGGTGTTAGGGGACTGCCTGTCGGCAACATGGGAAGTCCACAATGGCCTCAACGTGAGTACCATTTCGTTCTGAAGCAGATGTGAGGACGAGTCGTGGAATGCCCAGGATAGTAGAGTAGATGCAGGTAGTGAAGGAGGGGGATGAGTGGTATGGGGTATAATAGGTTGGTAGAAGGGAAGGGGTAGGTAAAAATCAAAAAAGGTTCTGGATATTTGAGATGTGAAACGGGAAGCGGGTAGAGATTGTAATGAGGAAGGGGGGCGGCAAGTGGATTGAAAAGGGAGTGGCAATGGTAAAGGGGTTTCGGGTATAGGGGGTGAGAGATTTATGTTGCATAATGTAATGTAATATGCAGATATGTGACAAGTTGGCTTTTCTCTTTTTTCATACCAACTGTGAATTAAATCTTTCGTTTCCTAGGTTGGGATGGGGTCCAGGAATCCTTCTACATTCTACAAGCATCCCTTAACCAGTCGCGTTTGCATCAATCTCCTTTGTACTCTTTGTTAAAGCCACCAGACCCCTTTTAAGCCGCTCAACCTACCCATTCCTCCCTTACCACATTCACCACACGAAACGAAACAAGTGACGACACTTCTCTCTGCCTCACTCGCATTCTCCTTGCTGTCGGCCTCTCTTCCTCCTCTTGACTTTATCTCTTATCCTTTGAACTAGCACTTCCCAAACTTAGGGTCGCTAGGGGCTACGTCAGTTGACCGGCATACCAACGCATGCTTCTTATTTATCTTTCCGACTTCCAGCAAACTTTTCATTAATTGCAAGTAAATAGCAGCGGGTTAAAATTCAAAATTAAAAGTTCGAAGACAAGAAAAAAAAGTTGGAGGAAACTCAGAAAGCGTGACTTATTTTATTCACAACTGATAGTAAATGTAATAAAAGTACTTATAATAGTAATAATAGTAGCAACGATGGTAAAATTATGCGTGTCAAACCCGCGTTCACGTCCCTGAAATTTTATTTCCTAACATTAAAAATATAACAATTTAAAAATCCATTATTGAAAAAATTTACATATTAAGGGTTTTAAGAAATTTTTTAATGAATAATTTAAAAAAGTGTATTGGACTATTTTTAATTAAATAAGTTCCAAATAAAACAGTTTTAGATCAGGCACAGTTTAGAAAAAGGACCAGATATCGAGTAAAATAAATTTATATCATTTCAAATACACAAAATGCTTAAAAATTAATACATTGAAATGGAAAATTTTGAAAATCCCATCATGAAAATGCATTATCATCTAAAGTTACGAATTAATAATTGAAAATCAAGGGGAAGAACTTCATGCTGAAGACAGTTTTATAAGATATAAAATTGACGTATACGGGCAGTTGTCCAAAACTTTTAAAATTTCGTTAAATAGACTTTGAAAAAAAAAAAATAATAATAACACTTACGATTTTTTATATATTGCTTCTTTGAAAGAACAAAATTATACTCCCGTTCTTCAAACCTTGGTTGCTTAATGCCATACATTACAGTCGAAGCTATCAATAAGGCTGCTACGAATAAAGCCTCTTCCCCTCAATATAGCTCAAGCTCGGCGAGACGCTTGTCCTACCCTCACGCTGACTTCGAAATTCCAGTCAGCCGCTACCAATAATGCCGCTGTAGAAATCGCAATTTTTATGGTTTTTAAGACTTTTTTTATATCATCCAAATATATCAAATATTATCGTATATTAATTCTTAACTCTTTGCTCTTCCAGATTAAAACGGATACACCTTTAAATACACTTTTCACTGCACACGCCAATGGTCAGAACGTAAAAAGTTATAACATAAAGGTGGCGACATTAATATTAAAAAAAAAAAATTCTGAAAACCATAAAAATTGCGATTTCTACGGCGACACTATTCGTAGCGACTGATTAGAAGCTCGAAGGGAGCGTGAGAGTGGGGAAAGAGTCTCGATCAGCTTGAAGAAGGATCAGGGGAAGCGGTCTTATTCGAAGCGACCTTATTAATAGCGTTGACTGCATTAATGTGATTTACAGATGCGCCAATATGATTTTTTTAAATAAGCAAACTGGTGGAGCTCATGACACACAATTTGCAAGTGAAACATTATCATTTTAATTTTTTAATTTGCATGAAGTTAGATTCTTCCTTGAAGCCTAAACTTCAATGGCTCCTGAACAAAAATATATTGTAAACGTCTTTGGCTCTTCCGAAGTAAAAAATGTTAAAATGACACCAGCGAAGGGAAACTTTTCGACAAAATTACAATTTTGCTGTTCATCCAACGTGATTCTGAATAATTCATCTAGATTATAGAATACTTTTTTAATTAAACATGTGATTTTAGGTTTTCATCTCACAAAATATAAAAATTACGAACTTTAAAGTTTGTAGAATGACATTTTGTATATATCAGAGATTAATTTAACACCTGCATTATCAGTTTATGCATAGAAAATATTTTTCGGCGTAGTTTTTGTGATAGGTGAATAAATCTCATAGTCAATTAATCTTAAACTTATCATCAAACACTAATAAAAAGCTAGGTCATAGAATCTAAAGGTTACTCTCTGAAACCGAATGGAAAACTGATGGACCAGTGATCTTCCGACTTTGAGAGAAACAGTAACTCAGCTAGAACAACATTACTGAATATGTCAATATCGCCAAATGATATATATTCTTTCATTGATATGGCGCTCCACAGGGCCAAGACATGAAGCTCCAGTTCAGTTGTAAGCGCCGCGCGAGTGGCGTCAATTGCATTTCGCCAGTCCTCTTTTTACTCAAGACTTTCAAAAACAATACTTAGGGCCTGTTTGTAATTGACAGAGGATTTAGTATCTTTCGCTTCAAAGTAGGATGGCCTCTCGCCACTTGGGATTACTTTCGAGCAAGGCGATACGTTGACGTAATGAAGGGCCTTCCCACAGTTAGGCGCAATATATTATATCCAATTATATTGCATCCCGGCCCTCATTTATTGTTTGGAGAGTGAAGTGCGTTTTTTAAAAGGTAATTTTGCAAAGGTTAGTACAACAACCAGATAACTAGTGTTACTAGAAAAGATACTAGAAAAAGTCGTGAGAGAAAACACTTGAAAAACGAGCGGAAACATAAGACCTTTAATGTGGACAGAATGAATAGTAGATTTGAGATTATTATACATAATGGCAAGAAAGAAAGGTTTCTGCTGATACTAGTTACACTAATTTTTGCAACTAAATTTAGATCATTATAATCTTTGGTATGATATATTTTGTACTGTAAGGGTTTTAAAATACAAATGTACCGCCTGCGTGATAGAATACATTGCGTGTAAATCCAACTCTAGTGCATTGTGGAAAATCTATTCTTGTCCGGTTTTCTTGTTTCATTTTCTCTTTGGCACGCTATTGAGAAGGGTAGAAAAGCCTCTGAAACTTTAGCCTGACATGGCAAAGCTTCTTCAATTTTTCAAGAGGGATCTAACATGATTGACTCATTGTCAATGTCATTATTTCTGTGTTCTTCTTATAAGGAACATTTTTCTTAAACCCCATTTAATACTACAAACTATATCATGGCACTATATCCAGATACACGAGTAATTTTTTCCTGAATGAATTTATGTCGTAGCTATTAACCTTTATCGACTTCTGAATTTTTCTTGTCACGCGACTCTCTACAAACTGCTCTTAGGAGCCATTTATAAATTACGTGAGCAACATATTTATTTCCAATTTTGTATCTTTACCCTCCTGTATGTGATAATTCGTAAAAAAGTAGTTGGACACCCCCCTCACACCCCGCCTATATTACGTAATTTTTTCAAATATTCTCAGTATCAAGGTACGTATTAAAAACTTAGTTCTTTCATGTTTTTTAATTACCAGCACATATCGTCAATTATTTAATATTTGTTATGCATTTGTTCTATATTTTTCGATAAGCTAACTCTGACCCATAATATCCTAAATAGCCCAGGCATTTTGGTAAAAAAGGTCTTTTTACCGTATTAAGTAGGTAATGCGTGTTTTTTGCTAAAACGATTTATTAAGGGGTCCCGATTAAAATTCTAAGTTTTCTAGAAATTACAACCGTGCGTCCCGGAGATATTTTTGAAAATATAATATTTTCATTTATTTGATAAAATCACTTGAGCTTATATTCTTAAGAACAATTTAGAAAATCGAAACCCTTTATTAAATGTTGTAAATGTGTTTACCTTCCGTTGAATCTGTCGTAAAATATTGAATGATTTTGTGCGCAGTAGTAATTTGAAACTTCGTGAACAAATTTATTATTATTGTCATTATTTTTAAATACCCTAAATTATTTTATGTTCTTAGCATTTTTTAGGAATACCTCGAAGTATCTTGTGAATAAATTCTTCGAAATTTCATGAAAATAATATGAAATCCCTTGAAATTAAAAGAAATTTCGTGATATTCCTTGACATTTTATTTAAATCTTGAAACTTTCTTAGTATCCTTTAAAATACGATAAAATGTTTTCATTCCTTTGAAATCTCTTAAAATTTGCTAAGGCTCCTGATAATTCCTTGGAATTTATTAAAGTACCCTAATATCTTAAAAATTCTGTTAAATCTTTTCAAATTCTCGCAATATATTGAAATTCCTTGGATTATTTTCACATCTTTAAAATCCTTTAATTTTTGTAAATAAAATGTTTTAAATTTTATTAAAATATTATAAAATTTCTGGAAATTAGGTAAATTTTCATAAAATCTTGAAAGTGTTTTATCTTTCAAATTCCTTGTGAATAAATTCTCTGAAATTTTGTTATAATATCATAAAATCCCGTGAAATGATATCGAATCTGATGATATTCCTTCAAATATTGTAAATTTCATAAACTCCATTGAGGTCCTAGAAAATGTATTACAATATCTTTCTGAGAACCTTTAAAATCTTTCAAAATTACTGAAATCCTCAGAAATATATTCAGATAGCCTAACTAAACTCAATAAACCTAAAAAATGTTCAATAATATGAATGATATGAAAGGAAATTTCCCAAGAGATTGATTTGTTAAAAATAATACGTGACAGTATCAATTTAACCTCTGACCAAGTGGCTGATCATAACATTTTCCTGGCACCCCC
>NC_046662.1:77327569-77353293 GCF_010883055.1 Belonocnema kinseyi | reverse complement strand
CCCCCTACCCCCAAACTGTTACGTAATTTAAGGATGTTTCCTTAGAGTATAAAGGATAAAAGAGTTAAATTTAAAAAAAATTATAAAATAAGATATTTTTAATTTCAAAACACCTATACTTTTTCTACGTACTCTGTATTCGAGGGATGGACTGCAGTGTGAAGTGCAACACTTTCTTTAAATTTTTATTCTTTACGACAACTCGAGCTATTTTCTTTTGCCAGAATAAACAGTCTGGGAAATTGGATCCGTCAGAGTTTGATTTGTTTAGCTTTTCATGGGAAATCTTTGTTGTATTGTAACTCCTAAACGAAAATCGATTGGAATCAAAGATTGTTCTTTGTAAATGACTCCTACCAGAGGATTAAGTCGTAACTCTGAATAATGAAAATCTTACGCAAGTCATGAAATTGTAAGTAGTTTTCCAGAAACTTCCTTCGTACTTAAGAACATCTATGAATTTCGTTACAGCTTTCTTTGTGAGAGGAGTTTTGAGAAAATGTGACAATCTTTAATATGGTGTGAGCAGCCAAAATTGATACTGTTACATAATATTTTTAGCAAATAAACTCTATAGAAAATTCAAATTTTCAAAATTATACTGCAAATTTAAAGTTTGTAATTACAATAAACGATTGTAAGAACATGTCCAAGACTTCGATATCGATATAATTAGACTCTACGTTGATGGTTTGTAATTCTATAAAAAAACATCCATTAAAACAAAGCCTTTTTAGAATTTTTATATTCAATACTACCTCCAACAGTTATGTAATTTGGAACTTTTGTGTGGAATAGTTCAATTTTGAAGACCTGCAATTTATAACAAGTTCTGCAATAAAATTGAAATACATTAAAGTCTATAGATTTGCTATTAAAAATGATCTAGCTATGGACTATGAAAATGACAGTGTGGATTTATTTTTGGGAAATTAATGAAATTTTGTACCTATCTTTCCTGACATAAAAAAGGAATGATAATTCAAGTGCCTCGGGTAGTAAGTTACTAAATTGTATTTAATAATATATGACATTTGAAAAAATTATGTATCATAATCATGAGGGGGAGGGGTCCAAACCCTTTTTTTGCGACTTGTCACATGGGGAAGGAGAGGGCAAAAAATTTGAGGAATAATGTGTTACGTAATTTATGCATGACCCCATACCAGGAAATTACATTTAAATGAAATGCAGATTCTAGTCAAAAGTCGCTTGATTTCCTAACAAATTTAATTAAATCAGAACAAATGGAAAGGAGGCACTCATGAAAATTGAAATTAGACACACGCCACAGCAGACGCTATTATTTTTAATTCGCGCTATCTCGCGGTCGCATTGCGTTTTCCTCCCTCAGGACACTTTTCTTTCTTCTCTCTGAAGCGAATCGTTTTAATCCTTATTATTTTCCACGATTCCTTTTTACTGTATTTGCGTACCCGTACTTCTCACCATTAAAAGTTAGATGATACCTATTTTCTTTTGCTTGGTCGTAAAATTATATTTTGTTCCTTTGTGTAAGCTTAAGGAGTTGCTTTTAATCCTGAAAGTTTCGAGACTTCTCAGTTTATATTTAAGTACGAGTTCTTTTCTGAACTAGCATAGAGAATGCTTAATATTTTCAAACGTATTTCGCGTAGAAGCTGGAACGAAATATGCTGAAAATAAAATAGAAAATATGATATTTTAAGGTCGAAAAGCTTATAATTCTTGTGGAACACCTGATAAGCTGAAAGCCGAATCAAAAATACATAAATGGGCGTGGAATTGCAACCAGTTTCGTGGCTCGATAAAAATGGGCGATAGCACTCGTAAGAGAAACCACCCTCTAGTCACTTAAGTGTTTTTACCCTTCTTCTGTTTCGTTGATTACATTTCGTTTTCTTCTGTATTTTTAAGTCTTTTATTAGTCTACACGTTCGCCAAATGGATACATGTCGGGAACCCTTTTTCTTTACGAGTTATTTTTATTCTCCCTTTTAGTGCTGATAGAAATATCTATTTCTTCATTTGCAGAATACTCTTAAGGACGTATAAAATTCACCTTATTTTTATACTTTCCGTGTGTGAGGCATGGAAGGTTGGTTTCAAGTCCAGCATGCAGGAAGATCATTTTGGATAAGAAAACAAAAACTCTAATATTTAGATTTTGATGTTCAGGGATTGAATACAGATGTTTTTATTTTTAACTCTGCTTCCATAGAGAGAACTCGCCACATGGATCAGTATTTTTCTCTCTGCAGTTATTTTCATTGTTTCCGTGCAATAAATGGAGAGTAGTTGTTTGCCGTAAACCAATCTGTCGTAAAAGGAGAGCGAGGTTTTGTGTTCCGTTAAAGCTCTCCCTGAAATTACCTTTTTCGGGGATTAATCCATGAAAGTATTTTAGTCCATAACCGACATCGTGGACCTTGAATAGATATATCAGTACATTTTATATACAAAATTGTAACACTCGCATTGTCCAATTTCTAAACAAGATGGCTGCACATCAGGAAAAACCTGGAGATCATGGAAAACTCAGGGAATTTGGTTTTACAGGGAAAGTCAGAGATCTTGAAAAAAATTGCAGTAATCAAGGAATGATTGTAAAAAGCATTTTATGTAGCAGTCAATAATAATCAGGACTACCACCGAGTTAATTATTTTCTCAAATCACTTGGCAGTTCATTTTTGAAGAAAACCCCACTATAGTCACTTTAAAAAATAAAAAATTGCTTTATTTACCTTGCTCTCAATAAATTAACCCATGGTTAATCACTACTGAATTCAGTTTTATACCTATTTCTGAATTCTCATGAATTTTTTTGAAATTTTTCAGGGTGTTTTAAAAGTTTCTATGAAATTTTTAATAGATATCAATCATTTGAAGGGATTTCAAAGGATTTGAATGATTTTATGGTGTTTTTAAAAATTTCAAGGAATTTTCAAGAGTTTTAACCGATTTTGAAAGATTAAAAAAAAATAATTTGAAATGTTTTGGGTTATTTTAAATGATCCTGAAGAATTTTTTATAGATTTTAGTAATTTTAAGGTATTCCAAAGGATTTTAATTGAAAACTTCCAAAGAATTTCAAAGGGCGTTAATAAGTTTCAAGGGATGTCAAACAATTCTAAAGGCTTTGCAATGCTTCAAGGTATTTTAAAGTATTCCAAAGGGATATTATCAGATATCGAGAATTCAAATGATTTTGAGGGATTTTTAAAGATTTTCAAATTTTTCAAAGTTTTACCAAATATTTGAAATGATTAAAAATATTTTTTTTTAATTTCCAGAGATTCCGAGAAATATTTAATAGATTTCAATACTTTAAACGGATTTCAAAGAATTCTAACGATTTTGTGATATTTTAAATAATTAAAAACAATTTTTAGGAGCCGTTAAAATTTTCAAGTTGTCTTAAAAGATTTGAAAGAATTTGAGAAATCTTAGGCTATTTTCAAGAGATGTCAATCATTTTAATTGTTTGCAAAGGGTTGATAAGCTTTTAATGTATTTTAAAATTTAGAAGATTCCAAGATATTTTATAAGATGTGTTAATGTATCCTGATTTATTTAAAATTATTTTTAATTCTTTGGAGTTCACTTAACATTTTTTTATTTACTTGAGTATTAATTTGACTGAATTCATCACATTCTCTCATATCTCTCTAAATTTACTCCTATTTTACTGAAATCCATTAATTTTTTGGGATTTTTTTCATTTCTTCAAATGCATTGAAATTCTTTTGAATTGATCTTTATTTGTCTTGAATGCTTGTGAATCGAATTGTTACAAATTTATGCAATTTATAAAAGATTCAATATTAAACAAATTTGAAGATTAGAATTTTTCTTTTTAAATTTGATTGGTTATGGAAAGTAAAAAAATTCGTCAGGGAACAATCAGAGAATTTTAGAAATGAAGTTTTTCAGCACCCACTAAAATTTGCAGGTTTGGTGATTTGGATTTCACCTTAAGCTGTAGATCTTTTACAAAGTATAAATTTTTGATTGAATTTTGACGTTGAATGATGTAGCTGTAAACCGTTTTAGATAAGGAGCGAATCAGAAACTCGTACATCCTAGAAGTAGGTAGCAGATCATGGTAAACAACGTAAGTTTCTCGAAACCAGGGCGTCTATCTCTTCGATGCTGATGCCATCGAGGTAACGCTTCCGGCGACCTTCGAGGTTAGAGTACTCTTCTTACAGGGCAGCGAGCAAATAAGATCAAAAAGCAGGGTGATGCGATGAACGTCAGAAAGGCGAGCTTCTTCAGTTTCTCTATAGTATATATCCAGAGTGTCTAAAGTGTCTGTATGTATCGAGTCAGTCAACCATTCGAGCCACTCCCGCGAAAATCGAATTTGTCGATCGACCTTCGAGACTTTGCGCGCCATCGGATTAACTTTGTTCCTACAGTCCACAGAGGAAGCGGCAGAAATGACGTCTAAAGTACTCCACTTCCTGTAAATTTTTTCCATTTCCTACTTCATCCCACTTCTTCACATCATCCTGTGAAAGAAACTTTTGTACGTTCATTTATTTTGGATCTCCTTCAGAGTAAATTGACAGTGCAAAACAAACAAAAAACCCGGGAAATAATTTGTTACCATATCCATTGCAATTTTTTAATTTTCGCCAAAATATTGGGTGCGCCATTTTTAATTTTCAATTATAAACTGCAGATTCGTAATCAATGAACCCAAAAACTTCTGAGAAATCATTTTTAGTCCAATCCTTCGGAATTTTTAAATTTTCGCTGCCAATTTGAATGTTTTTAAGAGAATTGAAGCATCGACTCGAAGAACGTTGTATATGAACGGAGACTTTGACTTACTGGAATTTATATTCATTAAGTTGGTCCAAATTTTTTTCCCTTAATTTTCTCGCATTGCCCCCTCCCAACCCAAATTTTCTCGAGATAGTAATTGAGTGGTTTATATCTTCCACCCTCGTACTTTCCCTCCCCTTCCTTCGCCCTTCACCCTTCGCCCACCTCTTCATCCTTTATTTCCATCCCCTCGCTTCTTCAGTTAACTCTTCCCTTTCCCTACTTTCCTTCCCTAGACCTTACACCCTCCCCGTTCCCCCCAGTCACCCTCATTTCTAATCGTTTTCCCTATTTTTCCTCATTTGTCTTCACTTTTCTCTTTTCTAATAATTTGCCCCCTTTTTCCTCTTTTCTTGTCACTTCCCCTACTCCCTGCCCATTTTCTCTACTCCACCTCCATTCGCTTCCCATAATTTACCCTAATTCCTCTCATTTTCCGTCATTTCCCCTTCCCTATATTTCCCTTTACTTACGCGACTTCCCCTTCCATCATTTCTCTTACTTCCCGCGGATATGAAACCATAAAAAAATGAACACGTATGCCCATAAGAAAAAAAGATGTTTTTGTAAATTTTATTCAGAGTCGACAATATGAGGTGTATCCAAATGGCCCTCAACTTTTCCCTTCAAAATCAGCCATAAAATAATAATCAAAAATTGCTTTTTAAGCAGCATTTTTAAGCATAGTGTTTCTAATACATAAAAATTACTTCATACTGATAATCAGACGTTCAAATAATTTATTCTTGTTAATGGTAATATTCTCTCTTTGAATAATGCTAGGAAATTGCGGTTTTTCTGAAATTTTAAAATTTTGCAAAAATTTCATTTAAAGTGGGGTAGTAGTAATTAATAAAATTTGATAAACATAATTGTTTAAATAACTACCTTTTCCTATATGCATGCTAGATAGTTGCGGTTCTTTACGAAATTTTTTACTTTTTGTTCACGTTTGCTTCGTGAGGTAATAATTGATTCAAGTTTAAAAAAATATATGTTTAAACAATTTATCATTATTGCTAATAATATTTTCTTTGAACAATGTAAGGAAATTTCAATTTTTTCAGAAATTTAAAATTTTTGGTTCACTTTTCAATGTGAGTAATGTAATAATAATTAAGCGTTTATGAATGTGCTTTCATCTCGAATTTTTATAACAGAATTGGACCTACACATTCGGAAATCAAGAGAGGTTAGAAAGCGTACACAGTCAAAATAAATACTTGAAGTTATATTCGACTTAATTTCAGATTTGACTTGAATGAAGGAAGTACCTGAATTTAAGTGTGCAAACTATCTTGAATAAAGAACTAACTTTTCTTAAATAAGAAATCAGTATTTTTTTACTGGAATAAAGTAAAGTATCCTCCTAAATTTCAATATTCAGTTCTGAAAGTAAGTTGAAGGCAACCTGAAATAACCTGTAAGGCTTTCGCCACCTAAAATAAAGGAATATACCTTTCCTGAATTTCAGTTCGTGCAGTTTTCGTTTCACGGATTTAGAAAAGCGCTGCAGCAAAATCAGTACCAGTTGTCAGCCAATATTTGGATGATTAAAGTCACACAAAATAATTAAATTATTACAAAATTTTTTACTTCGCAACGTGAGCACCCTTTCAATTTCAATACATTACGGAACGCAATTTATTGTCTTTAGATTTCGGACCGCACCTGCCCCCAATATACCGTTTTTTTCATTTTTCCTACTTTTCCTGTATTTTCTTAAAAGTTTGAACCCAACTTGAATATTTTTTAATACGAACAACAATTATATAAGAACAGCTGAGGAACGTCGGTAAGGTGTGAGAAATTCGTGAATTTTAGTTAGAATATTACTCTTAATTTCAGATATTATAGTGGTATACATATATTTTTAATTGAAGAGCGAGCATACCTGAATTTCAGGTCATGCCTCCCTCAATTTCAAATAGTCCCGACCTGAATTTCAGGAATCTAATTCCCTTAATTTAATGTTTAGATGTAATCCTTAATTTCAGATTGCCTATGCTTCTTTTTGGGACACCTTAAAATAAGCCGAATTTTCGACTAAAATTAACTACTTTTTTCTGTGTACCTCGAAATTGATTCTTATAAATACTAAAAGCTATTAAACAAGGAATTTTATCCACAATTATTAAACATAAATATTTATGTCTTCCTACTTAGTATATTAGTATTCACAATAATTCACTGTAAATTATACAAAACATTAAAAAGATTTTGGTGACCTACTTTCCACTTTGCATTTTTTTTAATAAGATATGCTTATAATAATCGTGACATTTATTGGTAAATAATTTCTGTTAGTATAATTAAGCAGGGTTAGTTTAGTAAAAGTGTACTAAGATTCACAAAATATTGTTATATTGATGGCCAAATAATGTTTGGTCTTGAAATTATACACTGTGCTAGTCGATTAAAAATATCGACATTAAAAAAATGTATTCATTTATACGTTCATTGTTTTCGTGAAATTAGCTAGCCCCGCAGTTTGCTTTTAATTTTCATAAATAACAAAATTTCTCTTTATGTTGCAGGTGAGTTCGAACTATCGATATATTCTCAATGAAGGGTTTTGTGAGTATTTATCATGACTAAATAATCATTTAATCGATAACAAAGTGTTATACTCGTATACAATTTATGTTACATATTTGAAAAAACGAGCGCATTTGCTAGTTTCAGCTAGCTAGTCGATACCGGAAATTGTAGATTTATGTTTTACTAGTAAAACATCAATTTAAACATTCATGGCTTGGAAAATATAAATACTTTTTGTTTTAAAAAATTTGAAAGCTTCTAATTTTAATTGCACAGCGGTTGTAAATATAAAACGTGTAAAAATGCATTTGGGTTTTATTTCTTCTGATTACATAGCTACGTAATTACTGCCAACCTAGTGAATGCTAAATTCAAGCGACATTTGCATTTCGCGACCGAAAAGTAAAAAACGAGGAAGTTTAGTACGCAATTTGGTGATGAAGGGAAACGAATGAGCGTCAATATCACAATATCAGCCCATTTGCGAATATTTGGACGGCTCGTCAGAGTCCATTAATTACCGCTTCATCACCAAGTTATTCTGCAACCCTATCAATTAAAATCCTCCTCCCAGTTTTTCCCCTGATGCATAGTGTATGTGGATTTAATGAACTCGTATATCGGTACACCCCTTTCAATAATGTCGAAAAATGTTTCACTGCGAGAAATAGGTTTCGAATCAACTCTGCAATTTAATGCGATCATGAAACTGGCCGCGGAAGAATATTCATTCTACGTGAATACATTTTTATTTTGAAAAAGAGATTTATATTTACTCTTTGACATTTGTAATCATACTCCATCCAGTACAAACTGAAAATTTTAATGATCACATTCACCGAATTTTCAGTGAGTATAAAATGAACTTTTTGTTAGAAATTCATGTCTCGGTGTCATAAACTCCACTGAAATATTTCTTGTTTAAAATAAATTAAATTAAATCTTCTTTTTAAAAAAATTGAACATATTGGTTGAAGGATAAAACATTTTGTTAAAAAAGAATTTTTGCAAGATTATAATTTTATGTGAAATTTAGTTTTTTTTACTTTGTTGAAAATTGAACTCCTATTTGGTTAAAAATTCAACTATTTGGTTGAAAATTAACTTTATCGTTTAAAATTCATATGTTCCAGTTAAAAATACAACTGTTGTAGAGGAAGTTCATATTTTGGCTTTCAAATTCAGCAAGGAGGTTGAAAATCCAACTGTTTGATTAAAAGTTCAGCTATTTTGTTGAAAATTCATCTCTGTTGCATCAAGGTTCAAATATTTGGTTTTAAATGCAACTGTTTGGTTGAAAATTCATCTTTTTTCATTGAAAATTAACTTTTTAACCTGATAAATTAATCAATTAACATTTTTAATTTAATTATTCTATTATACATTTAACAACTTTGTTAGAAAGGAATCTTTTTTTCGAAAATTAAACTTCCTTGTCAAAAATTCGTTCTTGTATATCGCAAATTTATCTTTTCTTTGTTGAAATAAATAAATAAATTGGAAATTTTGAAAGTATAGTCTTAAATTGTTTTATTCTGTGCATAAAAAGTTTCGTACGAAAAATATTACAAGATTAAAATGCTGGTTTTTGAATAGTAATGGCCAGGGAAAAGTCAGGGAATTTTAAAGATAAGGATTTTTCGGTCGCCTTGGGGAGCGAAATAATCCGCTTTTAGTTTAAAAAATTCTGATTTTATATGGCGCACTTGTATAAGTCTTTTTTCTGCAATCTGCCATATACTCGAGGGAGACGGTTGCCTATTTCTGCGTTGCTTCAGCTGTTAGTACATAAAACTTTGTCATAGTCCATGTTTCAATACATATAAGTACTTGCACATATTACGACATAAAGTTTACTTTAAAACGTTAGGAAAATGCACCTCTATTATATAGAGAAAGTTGAGCTCGCCACGTGAGAGACATAAGACACCGAAGTTCGCGTCTGGTCGCATTGCAAGTATCGAACGCATTACTTTAAGTTCTACCTGGAAGAGAAAATTGACTTTTCCCTATTTCGAAATGCAATTTATGTGAAGGTGAACTTTCTTACGACCCGGGGAAATAACGAAAGACTTGATGATAACAGTTGCACCCTTAATGGGCTTTAATAGGAGCGTCCTGAGTGTCTACATTAAAGTTGCAACTTGTTCTCCTTACCGTTTTAGTCACAAGTAATCGGATGCCCTATTTTTTTGTATTTTTTCAGTTTCAAGCAAACAATATTTAAACTTTAGTTTTTGATAAGTATTATCGTAGAACAGAAAAAGCTTTTTTACCAGAAAATTTCATTTTTCTATCATAGATATTCTAACATATTAATAAAACTCTCATATACAGAGAATGGTTGCAGTAGAGAACTAGATAACCAACAAAATCGGAATTTTTCAGAAAAGTGAAATAACCTTATGTAAAATCGAAATTACAATTTCATGATAATAGATTACGTGTCGCTGATTTAAGCACAAACAATTTGATTATAATAAGTCATCCAGGTGTAAGGAAATAGATATGTCAGTTGACCAGCTCAAAGTGACACTGACCACAAATTAGAACAGGCTCGGCAGCGGGTTGCGGTACAAAAAACTTATCAGTTTAAAAATATAAAATAAAATCTTACTTTCGATATATTGAGCTTTCGATTACAGATCAAAAAGATTTGATCTAAAAACGTAAGCTAATTCAGAGTAACTCGTACAAGAATTTTCAAGTTACAATTCGATAGGTTTTAAAAATAGGATTTCGGTAAAAATTAAAACTCAAATTTTCAGTTTTGTATAAAAATAAAAACATGTATCCAAGAAATGGAGACGCTGTACAGAAAAAAACAAAAGTCAATTTTGGTTGCTAGTAATTTTCAACTAGATAAAGTTGAATTTTTTCGGGTCGAAAAAAAACAAGATTCAATAGAGTTGACATGGTATCTATTTCCAATGTAGTGGGTAAATCTTAACACGTGAAGGTAATTTTTGTTTCAGGTAAAGATTACTCTGGGAACACTTGTTCTGAGAAAATCAAAATTTAGTGTAATTTAGTGTAATTTTGTATGCAATAAACTCTTTTTTGGAAAAATGGTTGTTTATCTAGTTCTGTACTGCCACCCTTCAAGTATTCACAGTTTAAAAAAATGTAATACAATAATTTTAGCATCCATGCAGTATCTAGAATTTACATTATTTAAACGAATTATCTAGGTATACCAAAAAATATTAGTCTACGCAACTAAATTTCAGTTAACCTTGTCGTCTTTTCCAGTTCCCCTGGATTGTTAATTAATTATATACTTTCTAAATAAAAGGCTGATTTATTTGACAAAAATTTTTTTTTCTAATCATGAGGTCAAGAACCACCTATTCTAAAAGTTTTGGATTATTCAGGTGAATGTAAAATGTGAGTTATTCGTCGATTGAATACAATTGAAGGGTCCGCGGTCTAAACGTTTTGGTATCTACAGCATAGGCCCACGGAACTAATTGTTAATTTTTGTTATCAATGACATACTATGCAAGAATTCAGAGGCCAACTTAGCCTCCATACCAGATTACCCTCCCCTTCCCTACATTATTTCAAACGGTAATCACGGTACTGCAGGTAAGTGCTATCCGCCCATGAACTCCAATGTATAACTTTGGTTTAATTCTAATTTCCCTCTAAACCCTCGGTGTTTGGATGTTTTTCACAAATTACTTATATTTGATGTCGGGCAACAAAAAAAAATGTCCCAATTTCCCTTTCGGAAGATTTCGTTTTATCTGGGTGGATTAATGGTAGTCTTCTGATAGCGATAAGGGGATGAATCTTTTCTTTTGGTTTTTATGACATAAAATAGAACTATTTAGTGAAACAAAATAAAAAAACGAGCGTTTCGCGCTAAATTTGAATTATTTTATTAATATTTTTTAATGAAAAATTTTCCAAAAAGTGCAGTGTTTTGATATGGTTATTTTTTTGGGAAAATTAGAATTAAAAAATTATACCTGTTCATTAGGGTGGATCGAAAAAACATAATTATCCAAATTGTAACTATGTGGAAAATAAATATATTAGGACTCTAAAAAGTATAAATAATTTAGTTTTGATTGATGAACGCGCCATCAACTTGCGCGATAACAAAATATGCTTTAAGAAATTTTTATTTTCATAATTTAAATATTTTGGTTTATGTCAATTCTTTTAGGCTGTGAAGGTCTTAACTATCTCCCAAATTTTGCACTCTCAAGACATAATTTAATAATCTACGGAAATGACGAAAGAATTTTTTCATGTGTTTAAAGCTTTTCTGTTGGTAAAAATCCATTAGAAAACAATTTGTTAAATCTGGGAAATCATATATGTAAACACCGCTACATTTTGAGAAACTGAGTTTTATACTTCTTCAAATTATCCTTTTCCAGTTGAGATCACAAAAGCGATCATCGAGCGCTTTGTACTGATAAAAATATACTAAGAAAAAACTGCCAATTCTAAAGAATCGAAAAAAGGAAGGCAACGAATATTAAAAATAATAATTTTTGTATTTTTTCAAATTGTTTTTTTTTCTATTTTATCTTCATTAGTAAACAGTTCTCCGCCGTAACAACAAATTTTTGAAAATGCTGGAAAAGTTACTTTGGAAAAATAAGAGAATTATTTATTACTAAGATGTGTCCCGTCGTCCTGAAATTCGGTATGACTATTCAAATATTTTTCATAAGCTTGGCTATTTGTCCCGAATTTTCGGGAGTACTAGTCTGTCCCTTTTTCCAACTCCCCATATTTTTCGAGACTACTAGACACAACCTTATGATTATTATATTAGTGTAGCTCGTTCGGTGTTAGCCTAGTCTATAATTGGCGTGTTTCTTTTTTAATCAACACACTTCCCACAACACCGCTCCCGCATGGTTCGCTTATCAATCTCTCTAGCAATTATCCTAGGTGGGGAGCTTCAAAAAGAAAACTTTTGAAAAACAGTCTGATTTTTGTGACCAATTTTTTTCCTAGTATTAAATTTAAAACTCTGAACATTGGGAGAGGCAGTTATTACCTCTAAACATATCTTTAAAGATTGCCATAAACGAAAATATAAAATTATTCATACTTTTTTGGGGCATAATACACTACTTTTCCACATAGTTCCAATTTCAATATTCATAACTTTGTTTTTTTGGTCTACCATACTCCAACACCCTAAAATGCGTAGGTTTTTAACATTTAATTATCATAGCAACATCACCTTCTAAAGTAATTTATTGCTTTTTTATTGCTGAAAAATTTATTTCAGTAATTAAAAAAAAAAAGATTACATTTTCGTTCATCTTTATGACTTAATGCTATTTGAAAAGATCGAGAAAAAGATGTGACAAATTTTTAGAATCTTAAAGGTAAACACGGCATCTCAACAAAACTGCATTGCAAATAAGATAACAATATAATATTATAATAAAATTTCAGTATATTTTCTGTTGCTCAAAACAATTGTCTACGTAGCATTTTTGTTTGTATTTAGTGCAAATGAAGTTCGCTATTACCATGTTCTTTATTTTGACTGGTTTTTAAAAGTTTCTTTTGTTATTTATAACACTTGGAAGGTTGCTTCTTTTTCTTTGCTAATTCTTTATAAGAATTTTGTTTCTTTTGAACAGAAATATTTTTTATGTGAACAAGAGCATTTCCACTTTAAATGCAATTGTCACAGGCGTAAATACCTCGAATTTACTGTGAATCTCGTAGGATTTTCTCGAAATTGGTTGATTTTTTTTTAATTAGCTAATTTCTCTCAAATTAAATTGCTTTCTGCTTAAGTATAATTGAATTCCATCAGAAGTTCCGCTTAATTCAATTAATTCAATACACAGTGCACTTTCGTTTTTTCTTAATTCAGTGGTGGAATGAGTTTTGAGCGATTAACATTTATTTTGACGACTTAATGTAACACATTTAATATCATTAGAAAATTTAAAGACCTCTTTTGCTAGGAATTTAATTAATGAAAAAAATCAAAATATTTTTGTTTGAAATTTAATTATTTTTGGTTGAATATTCTACCATTATAATTTCAGCATTCATCTTTTTAATTTTAAATTGTCTCAATTGGTTAAAAATGGAATTACTGATGGTTAGTCTACCTTATCATGGGGGAAGAAATGGGCGCGTATTAATCAAGTTAATTAAGAAAAATTGAAAGTAAAATGTTTTGTGTGCCGAAATCGGATCAGAATATTATAACATAATTTTTAAACTAAAAATAAGGAAATTTCTGAGTAGTTTTTCATATCAGATGTTAATGCACGTGATAACAAAATAAGTTTCACATGTCATTATTATGTAATATTCTCCCCTTGTCTTATTTTTATAACATCTTTAATTGAAAAAAGTCAGGTATGTATTATTTGGGTTTTTACTGGGTTTAATAGTCAGTCTTCCTTTTCCTCTATTCTCAAAATCCCCTTTAATCCTTATATATGAAAATATTACCAATTCTTTTCTTTTTTTCAAGCTGCGATTAATTTGGTAAGAATTATAAGAAACTCGCGGCAATTAATTAAGAAATTATACTCAGTTTGGAGCAACTGCGATTCGAAAACGAAGGAAAAAAATAAAGTCGACGATTTGCGCAAAAAGATTAGATAAAATAAAATCTAAGATAATTAATTCCACAGCGTCACGAAAGAGAATCATATATATCTCATACCTTGCTTAGATGCGTTTGTTTCTATAACATTTAATTTGTAAATACAATTTTATTATAACTCACCGCCTAAGAAAGTGGTGTATCGATATATCTCAAAATCTTGGAATAATTATTCTTAAAAACCTGATTCGCTTTTCAATGCTTGAGGTTGTTTAATTTCTTAACTTTGAAATCTTCACCTTCATTTGTTATTATGTCATGTTAGTATTTTTTGTTTATTTTAATAAAAAATCATTAGATTTCCAAGAATACTTACAATTCTGAACAAATTTAGGTAATGTTAGTTTTTTTCGTTGCCAATTAGTATTTTTAAACAAAATGCAATGGTTTAATTATCTATAAAAAATATTAAATATTAATTCTCAAGTTAGGATATCCATTTTCATGAATTATCAAAATATTGTCTTTGAATTTTTGATCTATTATTTTATATAATAGATACAATAAAATATAAAAATGTGGTGTTAATAATAATTTTTTATTTTAATTTAAAAGTTCCACGAGAAATTTATTAGATTTTGCCCATTAAGATAGTAGTTTTAGCAGAAAACTTATTTTCCCATTCGTAAAAAATCCTTTTTTTTATGTAAAAGAAAAATTCCCCTATTTCCTCTACAATTGATCTGTTGACCCATTGCATAAAGAAACTTTGTTTTAAATATCGAAGCATATTAATCTGAGATAAAAATATCCTATACTAAGGAAAGCTTAATTTAGAATTTAGATATACGCCTAATGAAAAAATAATAAAATAAAATGTCTAGACCACCCTAATGAGTACGAATAAATTTATTCGTACTTATTATGGTGGTCTGTATAAATATTTTTAAATTGAAAATTCTTATGATGTGAACCTTAAGTCTTAAAATTAGTTTATGAACTAACAAGTTTTGTTTATTTTGCAAGAATTTGTAATCATCGAGAAGCACTTTGAAACATTAATTTCTCTCCTCTTAGCAAGCATATCTTTCAGATACTGCGAAAGAGCATTTGCAGCACACACAAGTGTCAGTAAAACGAACTTTAATTAGAAATTTCTCTCCGAATCTCTTTAATTGTGAACTAAGAGCGTAGCTTTCCTGCACTCGTATTTGCCAACATTTCGAGTAAAGCGATGGCCCATCCGAGTGTTCTCCTTTAGTTCTAAGCGTTTTCTCACCTCTTCGACCCAGGCGCGCACACGTCTACCTTTACTCGGACTTAATGCAATCCGAAAAGATTAAAGAAACCTTTCGAGGCGAAAAGGGAAGAAAGGTGGCAGATATTAAATTTTTGCAGGATCTTCCGGATATCCAATTTTCTAGTCAGAATGTTTTTGTATATCTCTCTCGGTCAAAAGTAAGGACATTGCCCCAAAGTTACAGAAATATTCGAGAATTTCAGAATACTATGTCTATCCGGAAAGTAGCCGAACTTGTTGCTCTAGCTTAGTACCTAGTTGTGCTACTGTTAAAAACAGGTATTTACCATTTTGAGAGAATTTCTGTAAGGCCCCCTACTAAGTGACACGTAGAAGTCTAAACACATATGATAGTTCGCATTCCAATTTCACGTTGGGAAACGTTCTTTATGATTCGGAAAGTATATGGTAATGAGTCTATGAGTGATATTCAAATGAGAGAGTGGTTTAGGCGATCTAAAAGTGGTCAAACTATAGTGGAAAGTAATCCTAATTCTGTTAGGCAGCAATGGCAAAAATACCTTAAAATGTGGAATGAATGCGAGTGTTGAATAATGCAAGTCTTTCTTTAATAATCTTAGAGATAAAGGTATACATCGGGATTCCAAAAACTGTGGTTTCTAAAATTTTTAACCCGCTTTGTTTAAAAGTAGCGACTGGGTCCTTCACTGCGACAATGCACCTGTCCATTTATCGCAGCTTATTTGGCGGTTTCTGGTAAAACCCGACCTTACACAAGTTCGGCCACCCCCGTACAGTTCCGACTTGTTTCCCTGTGATTTCTGGCGGTTTCCGAAATTGAAGTATCCTTGAAAAGTAAAATGATTTCAAGAAGTAGCGGAAATAAAACAGAATGCGACCAAGCAGCTTTTATCTATTCCGAAAGGTAGTTTAAAGAAGTAAATTCCGGACAGACCTCGTAGTCTTTCGCACTAGCATGGTCCAACAATTTGACTTTCGTACATACCTAAATTCAATACTTGGTAGCACTTTTTAAATATTTAAAATTTTTCCGCTCTATTGTTTAAAATATTCCCAACTTTTCAGAAAAGTTTTAACTTGGCCAAAGTTTTATGAAACTTTAGAATACTTGTAAAAAAGAGTCACAACAAAGCACTTGGAGTTTTGAGAGTCTGAAAATGACTGATTAACAGAATTATAACATTTCGAGTTTAATAGTCGTAAAACCAGTTTCTAAATCCTTATCATTTTACGCGTAGCTCATGACAGATTACAAATGATAAGACTTTTTGAAATAGGTTTTTGTTTTTGACCTACTTAGAAAAAAGTTAAGAGAGTTAATATTACTATTAAATTTAAAGTGCGTCACCTGATAAAATTTAATATAAATTTGCAAGTATCGTACCCAACTAGTTCTAGTTTTGATATCGTTGAACATACTTCTTACCAGACACGCTTGTCGGAAGTCGTAAACGTTTTCTATGCCATATAACTTCTGATAAGCACAACAAGACAGGTTTAAACTCTGAGACCTGCCTCAACTCTTGGCTGATCAAGTTTATCACTGACTGGCACAGTCGGTACTCCTAATGACTAGTGGATTGCTATAGTCCTAATCGATCTAAACAACGAGATTATCTCGTTAATTGGCACGCGCATCGCGCAAACTGATACCCGGTCACAACAACAGCACTAATTCCTGCACCTAGCTTAAACCCTCCCAAACTGCATTACCGAATGACATCATCGACAGAATTCAACATCAATTATCACACCAAATAATTTGATCATTCATTTATAGTTTTATGAACTGTAAAGAAACATTCGTTTAAATACTAAGCTATAGAAAATAAATTATGCTATTAACTATTACTGTATTATGATTATTTAAAAATTCAGTAGACTAAAATTAAAAGATTTATTAGTAATATGAATCGGTTGTTGTTTTCTAATGCAGCGTATTGCCAAAATAAGGTTATACATATATGAAATAACATCGTTACTTTGATTTTTATTAGTTTGACAAGAACAACTTACACCCTTCGCAAATTTGATTAGATTCGTACTCCTCCCAGTAATAAATCACTATCAAGCTCTTCATATGATAAAGTAATAACATGCACTTTTCTGTCACTTTCGAGAAAAATGGTTTCGAAAAATTCCATGCACGTTACATATGGACCCAGTTAGATAAGGTGGTAATGATCTGATTTTTTAACTGGAAAGTCCGGATTTGATTCCTGCTGCCCAGGTTTATTCATTTTTCACCACTTTTTTCAAATTAAAAAAGTCGTTTTTTGCACATATTTGTGTTACACAACAGCTGAATGTGGAAAATTTTGATCTAACTATGATAATTATTTTTCATTAGGTTTCACTTACACATTGCAAATCTAAAAGTTCACTTATATTAAAATATTGAAAACCATTTTATCTACATTTTGATTATAATTATGATTGAATTATTGCATTTATCATTAGCGTGTGAAATGGAATATTTGGAATTTAAATCTTTCAAAATTATAGAATTTGATTTCATATAGGGATGGAACAATTGTAAAGAGAAAGCGTTCAAATTAGAATAATTTTTCGGGGTTCTAGATTGGAAACTTCAACATGGAAAAATAAAGTATCCAAACTTAATAACTACACTAAGGTAACATGAAAAAGTAAATTAGTTAACATTTTTTGGTTATATTCACAGACCCTATTTATTATTCATACATGAAATAGAATTACCAAAAATATCAAACCAACTTTACCTAATAAAATTTCTGCTGTTGTTATTTTTATTAAAAGCCCATGCCGTTTAAACAGCCATTCATGCGTTCACTAAAGTATAAGAATGGCACTGCATTTACAGCTATAATGATGCGCGATCTTGAGAAAGTTCAAGTGGGGTAGTCTGACTAAGTTTCGACTAGTCCCTGACTGACACTTTTAGGTCTTTGATCCTAATCAGGATCAAACTAAAGCCTGGCTGAAGTACAATATTAGGACCTAAGTAAATGCTCGTGTCTTTTCTAGCCACAATAAATGCGAAAACTTAGCAGTGTCCTAAAGTCCCTGGCTAGAACTTAATAGTCCAGTTGTTCTAGTGATATTCTGAATACTGCCCTAATCTAAATGGGGACAAATGGGACGATTTCTACATGGGTGTCAAGTTATGTGGGCGATATAATACGTTTCAAGTGAGAAAATTGAATCGTCTCTGGAATGCGTGCCACTATTGCCGAAACTCTACGGAGTGAAAAGGAAGGAACGTTACGTCACAGAAGAAGTCTGGAGGGTGAGTTAAGGTTGGAAAGCATTCTCATTCTCAATTCCCATATATATGCATACAGACCCACACACATCTATATGTATGAGCACATAACAAAACTGCAGTGTACCGTCTACAATGTACAGATATGTACAGACGTTCACGAATGAAATGGTTCCAGGACCCACTCCGAGACTGTGGACTAATTCAATTGCGCAAAATAACTATGTGCCAGGGCTTGAAATTATGAAACAAATGGCGGCTCCTGCGAGCTCTCCGCGACGGGTTCATCCGACAGGACACAATCGCGTTTGTTCAATTAGCATAGCGCCCACTGCCACCAAACCCCGTCGTATTTACCACCGGATACGCCCTTGGCCGTTTTACCACTTGATGTAACCGGCCGTTTAGATCTGCGGAAATTAAACAGGAAATTCCAAGATTCAGAGAAGCAACCTCCAAGTTTGCCTGGAGCACTATTATGAAAAATAAGGTTCGATTCTTCGTTCGTGAGAATTTCGACTTTTTCTTAAATTTCTTTCATTCTATTAAATTACATATTGGGCAATATTACAATGTATGTATGTCAATATTGCAATACGCGTATGGCAATATTACCATACTAGCATTTGAAAACTACAACACCATGTAGTAAAATGTTACCATACGTCTCGAAAATAAGCTGCCAATAAATTTGATGTACATTTTTTATAGTGTAATATTTACCCTGTTACCTTGATATGTGTTTATGAAGCCGAAGTTGACCGATTTGGCTACTTTACTAACAGCCAGCTAACTTCACTTTAGCGATCATAGTTAGTGTCTTCGAATTCTCAAGACGTTCGTGACGACTTTTATGAGAAACAGAAGACCTTAATTTAGGTCCGTTTTTTAGTTTTAAAACTATATCAAAGCCAATGTTCTGTCTTTAAAAAAGTCTTGAACCCTATTCTGTAGCTTAAAATCAGTGATGTTTGTCTTAAAATAAGATCAAGTTTTTTAAATCGAAACTTTTTTTGGTTTGCAATTCGTTACCTTTCTTATCAGCAATACAATTTTGCGTTCTATTTTCAGCCACGGTGACCACTAGACGACTGGAATCCGAGGAAACCTGAAACTGACCCTGACGTTGCAAACACGGAAAATTACAGTGTTTTTTATCCATATTGTCATACTTGGTAGAAAAACTTTCCTAATTCAAATTTGAAGCCTAATTTCTTAATTCGTTTTTTTTTAGTTTAAGCATTTTTACGCTCTGATTCTAAAAGTGAAGTTATATTACTTTAATGTAAAATTTGATTCGGTTCATTTTCATGAAATCTTTGCGCTCTTAGACCCCTGATTCAGAAAGAACAAACGATTTGAACGAAATAATGATTAGATAGGATTTAGCTTTGGTACATTTAATAGCATGTTTCATATATTTGTGGCGAATGGCCGCGATAGCTGACGTATGTAATATAATATTTAGAGAATTTTTAATCGAGATGTACCTGAAGTTCCGAACGTTCAAATAAACGAAATGAAAAAAAATAAATTTTTTTTTTCTGAAATTAGCCTAGCGGAATTAGTTCAGCTACGCACAAAAATGAGTATTATACGAAAAAATCTCAAGAAAAAAAATTTTCAAATGTAAAACACCCTAAAATCTAACGCAGATAGGGGCAATACAGAATGTGCCGAATGACCGCCTTTATACACTTTTTTATCCAATAAAAGATAGTGTTAATTTACCATGTCGTCAAAATGAACGCCTTTACACAGTTTTTTCGAGTTAAAAATACTTTTAATTTACCTTGTTATAGAACACATTTTTTCAGTGGGGTTGGAGCCGCCGGAAAGAATATTTAAAACCGCCCCTAGTGTATCAAAATAAGAAAATCGTCAAAATGAACGCCTTTATACAGTTTTTTTCGCGTTAAAAATACCTTTAATTTACCTTGTTATAGGTCAAGTTTTTTCAGTGGGGTAAAAGCCGCCGGAAAGAATATTTAAAACCCCCCTAGTGTGTCGAAATCAGAAAATCTTCAAAATAAACGCCTTTATACAGTTTTTTTCCGAGTTAAAAATACTTTTAATTTACCTTGTTATAGGTCAAGTTTTTTCAGTGGGGTAAAAGCCGCTGGAAAGAATATTTAAAACCCCCCCTAGTGTATGAAAATAAGAAAATCGTCGAAATGACCGCCTTTATACAGTTTTTTCCGAGTTAAAAATACTTTTAATTTACGTTGTTATATAACAAGTTTTTTCATTGGGGTAATAGCCGCCGGAAAGAATATTTAAAACCACCCCTAGTGTATCAAAATCAGAAAATCGTCAAAATGAACGCCTTTATACAGTTTTTTCCGAGTTAAAAATACTTTTAATTTACCTTGTTATAGAACAAGTTTTTCATTGAGGCAAGAGCCGCCGGAAACAATATTTAAAACCCCCCCTAGTGTATGAAAATAAGAAAATCGTCGAAATGACCGCCTTTATACAGTTTTTTCCGAGTTAAAAATACTTTTAATTTACGTTTTTATATAACAAGTTTTTTCATTGGGGTAATAGCCGCCGGAAAGAATATTTAAAACCACCCCTAGTGTATCAAAATCAGAAAATCGTCAAAATGAACGCCTTTATACAGTTTTTTCCGAGTTAAAAATACTTTTAATTTACCTTGTTATAGAACAAGTTTTTCATTGAGGCAAGAGCCGCCGGAAACAATATTTAAAACCACCCCTAGTGTATGAAAATCCTAGTGTTTCAAAAAACATAGTGTGGGGTTCTTACCCCGCTGAAAAGCTTGTTCTATAACAAGTTAAATTAAAAGTATTTTTAACTCAAAAAAACTGTATAAAGTCGTTCTTTTTGACGATTTTCTGATTTTAATACTCTAGGGGTGGTTTTAAATATTCTTTGCGGCGGCTCTTATCCCCCTGAAAAAACTTGTTCTATAACAAGGTAAATTAAAAGTATTTTTAACTGGAAAAAAATTGTAAAAAGGCGTTAATTTTGACGATTTTTTTATTTTGATTCACTAGGGGTGGTTTTAAATATTCTTTCCGGTGGCTCTTACCCCGCTGAAAAATTTTGTTCTATAACAAGGTAAATTAAAAGTATTATTAACTCGAATAAAAATTGTATAAAGGCGTTCATTTTGTCGATTTTCTGATTTTGTTACACTAGGGGTGGTTTTAAATATTCTTTCCGGCGGCTTTATCGCACTGAAAAAACTTGTTTTATGACATGGTAAATTAACACTATCTTTTATTGGATAAAGACGTGTATAAAGGCAGTCATTTGGCGCATTCTGTGTTGCCCCTATCTGCATTACATTTTAGGGTGTTTTACCCTTAACAAATTTTTTTTTGAGATTTTTTCGTATAATACTCATTTTTATGCTTAGCTGAACTAATTCCGCTAGGCTAATTTCAGAAAATTTTTTTTTTTTCATTTCGTTCATTTGAACGTTTGGAACTTCAGGTACATTTAATCGAGAACGTTTCAAATGGATAGTGTTTTATTCAAAAATTGTTATTCAAAACTTTCTAGATTTAGAAATAGTTCAAAATTTTCGTAATTTAGATCCTTGTAAAGTCAACCATTTGAAATTTGTTCAAAATTAGACATTTTCAAATATAAAACATTAATAGTTGATCCTTTAAGATGCTGCAATTTATTTATCATTTAAAGCAGGTAGTACATTATGATATCACGTATTATGAACCTTCCTATGTTTTCTCCCTCAACTTATAATTAGGGAAATGGACATATCAGAATGATTCTTTTTAATCAATAGAGAATATTTTTTGCGCATGATACGGTGGCTCATTTGATTCGCTGTATAAAATTTAAAAAAACATATTCTTTCAATATTTATAATGTTCACCTCATTGCAGGGGTATTTTAATTTATAGAAAAATGTAGGGGGTGGTATCGTTATACTTTTTTTTGTTGATTATAATTCTATGGTGCACTTGCAGTCGTGTAATAAGTTGCGCTTTTCAGCCATTCACGAGAAAGTACCAAAATATCCATACAAATAGCACCTTTTATAGCTCCTTTTATTCGCACAAAAATAATTTGGCTGTTCTTATGGAAATTTCGGTTCACGTAGACAAGGCCAAATAATAAAAACAACTGGTAATGGTTAAAAAAGCCAATTTTTTGTATAGAAAAAATCATAAAAGTAAATTTGTTGGCTTAATTTAAATGAGCTAAATAGGCATACTCAATTGCAATAAAAAATAATTTGAATGACAAAAAATTCGCAGAAAATGCTGGAAGTAGATATTGAGCCCGGATATCTCAGTTAAAAAACGCTCGCATCGCGGTTTATGTAACGTGCGTGAATTTTGTAAATGACGTTTTTATCTTGAATTGCTGAAGTGCGTTTTGAAACCAATGTCTATATTGTGGACATTTAAAATTCCAAGCAATTATTTAGTAGAAAAATCGCTGTAAAATATGGTGGTATTAAGCAGTATTACCTATAATGTAACCCAAAAATTGAAGATATAAACATGCTTTATTATTTGATACACTGGGGTAGTTAGAGGCCAAACGTAGCAAATGAACCATCATTGCTGGTACACACGATCCGTGCGACGCCTGAGGGGTGGATTATGGGTGCTTTACTGGTGGCAGAATTACAAGAGTGGTAATACTGACCATGTTCGCTACCCTATGCAGGTATCATGTTTCAAAGTCCATCTACTTTTATTATCGACGAAATCCTTAAGTACCACTACTACTGGCCAGTAGTACGAGTCAGCCTCAAGTCAGCCTGGCCAAGTGTGATATAAAAGGGATATGAAATGTCTTTTACGGATCAAGATATGTTTCCCAAGAGCTCGATGAACATAAGAGTGTTATGAAGAAGTGGCTGGTTTTCAGTGTACAGATAAAAGGGACAATTTTTAGTTTATAGTCTAATAAAAATACAGAATAGAAACATTGATAAATTTCAAGCATAAAATGTGATGTTTTAAAGTCCTACAGGGTGGCCACTGATAGTGAAAACCGGGAATTTGATCTAGATTTTTGAGCACCGGGAAAGAACATGCGTAACCTCGATTTATATAATTGATTAATAATAATTAGCATAATAAAGTTATAATTTCGGGATACTCTTAACGTTTCGCAAATAGATTGAAAACCAGATTTACAAGAACAACTGATTTCAAATTGGACAGTGCCATAATAAGGTGGCTCAAAATGCTTTTTATTAGATGGAAGCGACCCCCCCCCCCCATTTTATTCCAAATCCGAAAAAAAGAAGTTCCTTAATTTTTTATTTATTTATTTTTATTTTAACAAGTGCCGGTTTTTACTTGAAGTTTCCCAAGTAAAATGCATGCGGAAAAATTACTTTTTTGAGGTTTAGAAATATTTTTTAGGCTTTTAAAAAATGTGACGGGAAATTATGATGGCCTGCAGAGAATTATCCAACGAAGAATTTTATGTATTAGCCATATGGGTTTGACACCCCTAAACACCTCCACGAGTACCTGAAAACTACCCTTAAAATACAAAAAGCCAATTCTTCATGAAATCGACCTTTTGAGCACTCAATTCTGATTTTTTTACTTAAAATTATCAATATTGGTCTAGTGGAATATTTATTATCATTAGTTAATTAATTTTAAATTATTTGAAAAAATGGAAATTGTTTAAATAATTTCGTTTCGAATTTTTGTTTAACAACAATTATTACTGCGGGTCCAGTGGAATAATTAATAACTAATTACTGATTAATAATTCATTTATCAGTAATTTTTAAGTAATAATTTTGATAACAAACAAAATTTTAAAAAATGAAATTAATCAAACAATGTTGATAAATATTTCACTGTAGAAATATGAATAATTTTCAATAACAAAACTTATGTTAATAAAGATTCCACTAGACCAATAGTAATGATTTTTGAGGAAAAAACTAATTAAAAAAAAATGGTTTAAACAAATTCCATTTGTTTAAACAATAAACAATTAAGGAACCAATGCTAATAAATATTCCACTAGACTAATAGCAATCATTTTTAGGGAAAACCGAATTACGAAAAAAAAATTATTCAAAAAAATTCCATTTGTTTAAATAATTAAAAATAATTAACCAATGATAAAAAATATTCCACTAGACCCATATTAATAATTTTAAGTAAAAAAAAGACGAGAATACACTGTTCGAAAGGTCGATTTCATGAAGAATTTACATTGGCTGCCATTTAAAAATCCAAAATCTATATTTTATATCCTGGATCACAAAAACAAAAATATATGTCCTAAATTACAATCGATAAAATGGATCCTTTTCTTGGGAAAAATTTGAATTTGTAGTCTGAAATAACTTCAGTTGCTTCCTTGCAACGAGTTTTCATTGCGATTTAATAAATCACATACTTCACGCTCTTTGCCCTATTCATCTATTTTCCTTCTTGAATAATTCGTCTTTTTTCCCTGTTTTCAAGACAATTACCATTCTAACCCTTTTTCTCGCTTCTTTCTTGAAATGAGAGCTGAACTAATAGAACCCAATAAAAAAACCCAACTATTTTTTGTTGAAACTTAATTCTTTTTAATTCAAAAGTGTACCAAAAGTTCCACTACATGGTGGAAAATTTCATCACGTTGTTGAAAATCCAACTATTTTGTTAAAAAGTCATATTTTTTGTTTCAAAACTCACCGTTTTTGGTTGAAAGTTAATTCTTTTTATTTTCATATTCAATTATTATATTTTTGATTCGTGATCAATCTATTTTGTTTAAACTACTATTTGGTTAGAAAGTTAATTGTTTTGTTGAAAATATAAACTATAAAACTTTTTTAATAATAAGTTATTACCAATATAAATGAACCACCATTTTTGAAATTTTTCTGGTGTGCAAAGTCATACATTAAAAATTTCGTTAATTTGAACGTTCGGAACTTCAAGCAAATTTAAATTAATCTCTTTTCGTTAACAAATCTAGTATTCGGTTCAAAATTTAATTTTTTTTTGTTGAAACTACAACTATTTTGTCAAAAAATCATTCTTTCGGACGGAAGTTTAACTATTTGATTGGAGATTCTTTTTTTAAATAATTCTTTTCGTAATTCGTATACTAGAGCAATAAGTATTAAATCATTGTTATTATGAAATCTTAAATGTCAACTAGGAGAAACATAATTTTTTAGCAGGAAAACCGTAGCCTTGCATTTTTTTAAGTACACGAAAAAAAAATTCTTGAGGCGAACGAGTGAATAGAGAATATATTAAACTCAAAGAAAGTGTACGCTTGGATTAGGTAAAACGTTTAGTTAGAAGAGTTACAC
>NC_046662.1:77311375-77327469 GCF_010883055.1 Belonocnema kinseyi | reverse complement strand
TGATCCAGGTATCTTTCTAAATTCCTTCGTTCGTTTTCAGCCTAATGTTTGGCTATAATAAGGAATAATATCCCTGTCACAGCTCAATTTTTTTACCGTGTATTAATAGCTGCTCCATATTGTAAACGAAAAGATTGTTATGAATTCTAAATCCAATTCTAAAGCTAAACCATTCGTTGTGAAACGTCTCATTTGAATATTCTTTGATATTATAATCACATTGCAAATGTACATCAAGTATAAAATCCGATGTCTACGCGACGACCTGTACTGAGGCATTTTGATGAATGTAAATTCATAGCTATTCTGTCCCTTTTATGAATAGTATCGATTATATGGTTTTGTTGTTGGTAAGTGGAGGGTCATTTTCGAAGTAATTGTTTACACAGGATCCGAATCCGGGGCTAGAATTGGCCCATCATGTCAGGATTTTCGGATATTTGAGGTTATGTACCCAGAAATTTGTGTTTTTGGCTGCTTTTGAGATTATATACAGAAGACACAACATTTTTTTGGATTTCTTATTTATTTGTATCATATAGTACTGCTCTTTCTCTTTAATTTGAGAGTCGCAGAGTTCAATTACCAATTTTCTTTACCAATTTACGCCAATTTGAAGTTACGAGATATGTCCCATTATGTCTTTAGCATTTGCTTGAAATTTTCTACTGGGTGTTTTCTCTTGAAATATTGTACTTGGGCATGTTCGGGTTTCTTGAAATCCCAAAATATTTTGTGTCTTCTGTACACAACCTCACAAGTAGCCAAAAACGCCATTTTTTGGATACATAACCTCAGATATCTTAAAATCCTGACGTGATGGGCCAATTCTGACCCTGGATTTGGATTCTACGTAAAAAATTACTTCGGAAATGACCCTCCACTTTTTAACAACTGATATGACCCCACTATTTGCAGGTCTGCGTTATTGAGGAATGGAATTCCACGTTCTAACAAATCAATGGCATTATAGTAATCTGATCCAAATACTTTTTTTCTGTTTTGAAAAAAATGATAAGTAGAGCATGGGAAGTAATATTCTTTGTATTTATTTCAAAGATGATAGAGATTCTGAATCAGCGATTATGTATTTAATTTAGTCAGCAAACATTCACTATCGGTTTTCGCAGTTAAGTGTTTTCCGATACGAATGCAATCTCGTAGAGCCTATGAATAAAGCAGCTCGGCATTCGTATGAACTGCTCATTTTACCAGTAACAGCCAAACTTCCCCCGATTGATACGTCTTGATGATCCAATTGTCAACAAAATAGATTAGTTCATCTTTATCTGAAGTCTGAATTTTTATTGGTTTTCTCAGTGGAAGCATTTCTTTATTCATTGAGCACCTGGATTTAATAAAAAATGAAGGATATTCTTGAAGTGAGTGAAATTGATGAATAAAAGGTTATATGTTCTTTCGAATTTTATTCTGAAAATACTTCATTTCATTTCGAAATCTTGAGGGACTATTATGGATGAATAAATCCTTCATAAGCGTTTCTTGTTTTTTAAAATCAATTCTCTATAGGAACTACATTGGGTTTTATGTACTCACACAACGTGAATATTCAGGCAAAAGAAAATGAATCTCATGGAAACTTGTTTATGTGTAAGCATAGCACTCAAAGAAAGAAGAATTTCTTCAATAAAGCTCATGGAGAACATCGTCGACGTCATTTGAAAAGCCTTTTTGTGCCAATAAAAACGCTTACACGATCATTGAGATTTATTCGCAAAGTAAAACACTAGACAAAAGGCAAAGGAGCTTTTGACGGTCTTCACAGCATAGGATTTTGATTGAATAATAATAATAATAATAATAATAATAATAATTTTCAAATTTAATGAAAATAGGTATATTTAAATCTAGTCTGGCTAGAAATTCTTTTTAGTGTAGATTTCAAGATTTCAAAAACTTTAAAGATATCAAAAGATATTAACATTATTAGACTGGTCCAAAATTATAACCGTTAAAAAATGTACAACAATCAAGAACGTTGTTCAAGCTTTGAAGGAAGGTATTCTCTAAGAGATATAATAATTTCATTGAACTATTATTAAATTATACTTTGTTTAGCAGAATTTTTTTAATTTAAACCCTTTCAAAATTTGATGAATGTTTAAAGAAACCAATTCCTTTTGCGATGAAAAAAAAACTAAAAACCTAAATAACAACACGAAAAAAAATTCCGATTTGTAGGGTGGCTTCTATATTTAACGTGCATTGTATATCAGTGGAAAATTTCTTTTAAAAAATTGGTCTTTTAACTAGAGTTTCAACTCTTTTGATTAAAATATAGCCGTTTTTAGTCAAAGTTAAATATTTTTTGTTTGAAAATTCGACTATTTGGTTAAAAATGTCAATATTTTGCAGGAAACCTATTCACTTGATTGACAATTAAAATATTAATTGTGTTGAAATCTTTTCAAACCTTTTTTCTGATAACTTATGTATTCTATTTTTTGTTGACAACTTTTTCTTTTCTAGAAAATTCATCTTTCTTAGTTAAAAATGCATCTAGTTAGTTGAGACTCGAACGAGTTTGGTAATAATTAATCTTTTGGTTCCAGATTCATCATCTTCGGTGAACATTTTTCTCTTTCGTTGAAAATTTAAATTCCTGTTGAAAATTCTTTTTTTGTTTATTTTTTGTTTGAAAATTAATGAAATAAAATAAATATGAAGCTTTTTAAATTGAATTCAGAATATTACTACATTAATTTTACTTTAAAAAATGTATTCCGCTATTATTCCCCTATTTTTGTGAAAAAACCTTATTTTCCCTGTTTTTAGAGACCATATGTCTAAAATTAGGGAATGTACTTTGGTGAAAATAGTTTTATGGCACATGATTCGAGCTTCAACTAGAATTATTCTGTCTCGTTTCTTGCTGACGAATCTACAAACCATAAAACGAAGTGCACGTAGGCTTTGCGGAGAACTTCACTCAGAAAGCTTCTGAATCCGCTGGAAGATTCGTTTTCGACTCTGTAGAAAATCAGTGTCGTAAATGAAACGTGTCATTCAACGAGGAACGTGAGAAACGAACGCGACTAGCGATTTTATAGCATCGTTTCCGAGCTGACAACAAAAGCCAAGCGTACTTAAAGTTGAACATTACTTGCGGATTGCCTGTCATTGTTTTCGACGTGGCAAATGACACACACTAAACAATTAATTATACAAAAAGCACTTTAACCAAAATTAACCAAATTTACATCATTAATTCACACGGAAAAAATTGGTACTTGTGGAATTATCGAATTTGTTTCGAAGTTGTAGAACTACTGTTCTATAAATAGTATAGAACTTTTTCTAAAAGAATTATAAGCACACCAAGCTCTCGCTTTCAGTCAAGTGTCGGGGGTTGCCTTCGAATGGCCTTGGACTGATTTCGGGGGGACAGAAACGTAAACACTGAGGGTTGCCTGACACGTTTTCAATTGTAATATATATCTATACATACGAGTATAATGTCGCAACCGCTCTCGCCCTACTGCCCTGAGAAACAGCGTGAGCCGGCAATTCTAGGAAGACTGAGGACGGAGTGACTGAAAGCGAGAGTTTGGTGTAATTCAGAAAGAATTCTTTAACGGGGCAACCATTTTTTAACGCGCTTCTTGAAAATTTTCGAAATGAAAGTCAACTGACTCCGCGATGGAAGAAAGATAACTTTTCACCTGAATGATGAGAACACAAATTTCATCGTCCACATGAATTAAATTCTAGGAAAATAATTAATCATAATTAATATCTTCATTGATTATTCATGGTTATGATTTTAACTTTCTAATGTCTGGCATACTTTACATACTTAACTAAAATATACCTAATGTGAGTATAAAAAGTAATAGAACTCTGCCAGTTTAGTCCATGTTTAGGGCAGTTAACTTGAAAACTTTATTCAAAAATATTGAAATGCGGATATTTGCAAAGTTTTATTTTAAATTGTAAATCTTCAAAATTAAATTATTTCAGAGTGGATTCTGGACTAGGAAACTGGGAGAATGCCAGTGAATTTACTTTGTAACCGGGAATGTTACAAATTTGCGAAAGAAAAATCTATACAATTACATGAAATATGAAAAATTTCATATCTTTAAATTATTTTAAAATACATTATTGAAAAATAAAATAATTATCAACTAAAAGCATTTTAAATTGAAATCTTTGAATAAAAAACGTTGATCAAATGTAAATATATTCATAATAATTCATGCATCAGATGTTTCAATTTTTAACCTTAAAATTTGGATTTTGAAGACAACTATATTTGTATTGAATAAAATAAAAATTCAGCTTATAGATTAATATAAGATACTTGATTATTTGACTTGTTATTTTTAATAAAAAAATCTTTAGTTTTTGGGAATTTAAAATGAGTTTTAGAACGTAACGATACAGTTGATGCTTTAGTATTGATGAACAAGAATTAATGAATTAGTGTAATTTGAATTGTTTGACTATCCAAGTATTTGAATTCTATAAGAATAGTCAATAACCAAAATAAATAATGCTACGACTGTGTATTTCAAACCATTTTAGAGTTCGGAAATTCTCGGCGACTGAAAACGTCAATTGTCACCACTAAAGAATAACTCAAATTCATTCAGAAGAAATATATATATTTTTCATTTTATTTTATGTTTGTAGACAAAATAGCGACATTTCGTACTTATTAAAAGTTCGGTAATTATTTTGGAACAGTTTGCGTTGTTTTGACAAACAGTTATTGATCATTTACCAAATTTTTCTCATATTCACTACTTCGGCACAAATGCGTTAATTTCTTAAGAAATATTTTTTCCATGCACTTCATTAGTTTCTAAATTGAAAAGTTAGCATTTACTATTAAAACTAAAAAAAAACAGGTCGAAATAAAGCTCTACTTTGCTCGTGAAGAGACTTGTTATCACGCCAGAAAGTGAGATCGGAATGTTCAATTGCAGAGCTCAGTACTCTTAAGTATTTCTGCAAAGACGGTGGATGTTTAATGAGACTGGTGGTTGCCTAAGTTCCGAGGAAATTTGTGAAATTCCCAAAATTGCCAAAGACGAAAGTCATGATGGGCGTTGCTATAACGACGTAAGCTGCACCTGGCCGATCCGCTTGATTTATGATTTTAGCGAAACGAGCGGGTTGGTGTTTGACTATAAACTCGCCGCTTTTATTTCCCACTTTCGTGTCAACACGCTCACTCTCTACCGGCCGTTGATATGCAAAATCTGATAAGTCGTTATGTAGCTACATGTTTCTATAAAGTTATTAACTTTATCGCATCACTGATCACCGTCATGGGGAAAATAATACTTTGGTCGTTGTCGAACACCCTGGATTTTCCCAAGCATTCAAATTCGACATTACCAATTCAACCAAACAGCTTCAAAATTTAGCGGGATTAAACGTCGTGCGTCACGCGATCTCATTTTATTTCTTTATCAACTAAACCACAGAGTACGCGAAAAAAATGTTTCCGGAGCTTGACTGCCGAAGACTTTAGGATAGGCTACACATTTCTAAACATTTCATAAATCTTTTATCACCCTGGTCGACAAATAGTGAATTGTCAATAGTTCAATTCTAATCTCCACTTGTCTCAAATTCTTCTTCTTATCATTAAATATTTTCAACTTAATTTAAAACCTATTTTCTTACTTAATTTTTATTTTAGTAAAAAATGATGTATAGGTTCAATCTTTTTTTAAAGTAGAATATGTTTCACGGGCGTTTGTCAATTCCAATTACGTTTTACTGTCTTATAATCAAGAATCGAATAACTTTATCGGCAATACTTGCCAATATAATTAAAATTTAATTAACCATCATAGAAATATCAATAATTAAATAAAAATGCAATGCAAAAATTCAACATGCAAGGTTCCGCTGGAATGACTTCAATCAAAAGGTAAAAACAACAGAAATTTTTATCTTGATTGTGTATCTGCGATATCTCAAGACTATTTTTCGACAAAAAAGAAAATCATTGCCGGAGCACTATTTGAAAAAAATTATTCTTAATTTCAAACAAACCGAAGTACTCACTTTTTCGAAAACGAGGTGACATACGCAAAAAAGTTCAGAGAGCAAAATGGTTCTTTGGAAAAATCACAACAAAAATTCTACTTTAATGATTTTTAATCTAATATCGTTTTCTCGGAAAATTTAATTTTTCGATTTATTTATAAATTACTTTCTCATTTTTTTGTTCTCCATATCATGATTCTAAGTAGGATAGCTAGAAATTTACTCATACTTAAATGATTTTGTAAAGCTAGAAACTTTCTATCTCAAGCTGATAACATCTTTAAAATAAAAAATATCTTCAAACAATTCAAAAGTAATATTTTACCTGACATTATTTTTTCATTGATATACAATAATAAAGAAGAAACTCCTGCCTCTTAGTATAAAAAAATCAAGTTTTTTATTCAAATAAGTTAAAATTAAAATTTATTGAGACTGCTTCTTACCAATTTTTCCAAGAAGGGTTCTCGCGAAAATCTAATTTTTATTGCAAAATAGTTTTCAGGCATCCAAGATGCAAACTGAAGAAATATATTTTTGGTGTTCACATACTTGGGTTGATGTCATTTCAACGAAACCGTAATGACTTCCGCAATAATTAAAAAAAAATTTTAAATCCTATTTGTTCTATATTGGCCTGGCACTAAAAATATCTGTTTTTTTAATGACTCGCTATCAGCCTCAAAATAATGCAGTCTCTACTGCTAAAATATCATTCTTTTTTGCATTGTTTGCATTGTATGGTCCAGAAAGTAGGCAGTGGTCTGTAATAATGTTCTCATGTAGAGTTGTGGCGTAAAATTTTCCCGAAAAAATCACAAGCGGTAATGAAAATTTCTGCGTGGAAAAGAATTATTTTTTTTTGTCAACGTCGCGTTATACACGTCTAGGTAAAAGTCAAACAGAGACATTTCCCGTTAGTCGAGATGATGAATAGGTTTCTGCTTCTACATAACACGGGATAAAACGCAAGTGAGGCGCACCCTTTAGTGCCCCTCTTTCCTCGCTTAAACACCACCCTTGTCTCTGCTTGGCGCTCCGCATAATCTGCGGAATTTTGCCAACGCTGCAGTTTCGCATATTTGCATAACCCAACCCCCTATTTTCAAAGGATTGGGAAAGGGGTAGAGGCACGAGCGCACCGGACCGGACGTTATGAAAATAGAGTTGTCGGTACTCGAGTACTATCTAGCCTGAATAAAAAATGCCCAGCTTGACGTTCGAGTGTTCTAACCTAATTCTACCCTTTCGAAGAGGAAACATTTTTTCGGCTAAAAAAACTTGCAAGCCAAACACGAGAAAGGTATGGAATTTTTCATTGAGGGAGTCTACTCATATTTTTTGGTTGCTCGGTACAGTTTCCGAGGGTGGAGAGATGCTCTCTAAAAAAATTCCAAGTAAATTACGGAAAAGAATTTAATTATGCTTTAGACATTTTTTGTCAGTTATTATCAGGAAAGACAGTCCGTCCTCATTTTTAATTTATCCCCTTTTTTTCATTTCCCCATTATCTCCCTTAAATTTGAAAAAACTCGTGAAACCGTCTGGAACACCATAATCCATGGTTTTTTTTCACTCTTTTTTACTAATTTTCGATTTATTGCTTTAAGAATAATATACAGAAATCTGAGGCATTTAAAAACGAGATGTTTGGAAAGATATTCTCTCTGTAGTTAACGATTTAATCGCGAAACTAAAGTCGAAATATAAATCAATTCTGTGGTTGCAAATGAAAAATATCTTTATTCACAGGCGAATATGATGGATATTATATTGAATTCATTTTTAAAAACTCTAAGATGAATTTTTAATCAAATAGATTCATTTTCAACTAGAAATAATAAATTTCTACCAGAGAAAATGAAGTTTCAATTAAGATGATGAATTTTCAGTTAAAGAAATAAATGTTTAACAAACTATGTATATCATATTTTAACCAAGTAGTGGAATTTTCTACCAAAAAAGATGAATTATCAACAAAAAGTGAATTTTTAAGTTAATAGTGGAATTTTTAACTCAAAATTATGTATCTTAAACAACATGAAAAGATTTTTTTAAATTGACTTTTCAACCAAAAACGATTTTCTAGTCAAGAAATAAAAGATTGTCAACCAAAAATTGTTGAATTTTCAACAGAATAGTCCATTTTTTAATAAAAACAGATTTTTTGGTCAAGTCAGAAAAAAAGTTTTAACCAAATTGTTGAATTATCATGTCAAAAAGACAAATTTTGAACAAATCTGTTGTATTATTAATACAAAAATATAAAATTTTAACAACAAAATTTGTGTTTCAACCAATTAGTAGTTTAAATTTTCATCCAAAAAGGATGACTTTTTAACGAAGTAGTTGAATTTTCGACAAAATAATATAACAAAATTGGTAATTTTATTTCAATTTCAGTTTACATAAGCTCATTCTTTTCCTTAAAAGGTTCTTTTAAGCTCTATTCGTCACTTTTTTATGGAAATTATTTTATGAAGAAATGATGCGTGCAATTATTCATAGTTAATCATTTTTTGAATTAACCAATTTGTTAAATCATATTGTAGAGAAACGAGACGAATAAAGTTGTAAAAAACCAATAAGGGAATAGAAATAATCTTTGGTTAATTAAGATGAAATGAAAATGACTCATTTTACCTGAAGCGGAAAAAATACAAATATGCGAATACCTAAATTTAAATTTCAATTATTTTATTTTATTAATCACATGCAAATCCTTTTTGGACATTTAAAAATAGCGATTCTAACCTTACTAATTGTACCTAAAATCTCCCTTATACAGGAAAACGACAAGCACTACCTTTAAATTACCCTAAGCACCCCGATTACTCCAAATACCCCATCTCTTAATAAGACTTCATCCAGGTAATGCGTGACCTACGTCCTACTCAATCCTGTGGAATCCCTAAACCCCATATTATCTACGGTCGGACTTTTGTTAGAAACGCTTGCATTCGCTTGATGATTTAGTCAGAGAAGTGTAAAACTGCAGAAAACACAAACTCTTGAACACAGTCGTTTACCATCTGATGATTAGAATGTAGACATTATCCTTGGCATAAAAGCTCCAGTTCGGAAATAAATAAAGGCAGCGTAAACATGACTAACCGAGAATACTCACAGAAAAAGCTAACAATAAAATTTGTTGCAGGAAACTTTTTAGAGCGATAAAGTTTTGTTTAGACAACTTCGCGTCTTTCAAAAAACATGTGTTTGTTATGGAAAACCAAAGAAAGTTTAACCGATATTTGTGTAAAGTTTATCCTGTGAAGTTAATTTTTGTTGCAGAGAATCTTTCGTCGGAAATCGATGCAAAGTTTATCTTCTGTTTTGTATGTGCTGAACAGCCACCCATCCGAGAGCTAACTGCGTCCCTCCAAGTTTAACATTCGAGATATTGACGATTTGACAAGTTATGCTTCAGTTTCTCTTTACGATGTATTTTCATCATTAGAAAGTGCTGAAGTGAGCAACAGCTTTTCAAAGCCAGCTAAACAAATTGATTTTAAACTATAAAAAAATTGTCCACAATAAATTAAATCTGTTTTAATCCCCCTTTTCCGACAAAAATTTCCTTTCTTAAACCTAAAGTGGAACTGCTGAACCGCGTTGATTCCTCAATTAGCAAGTATGAAACTAATACCTTTATAGAATTTCTGGTACAGAAAAACGTGACTTCAACTGGTCAGACACTAGATGGAGGATAGATAGTATTGTCGTTGATGGCTGGTTAGAGGAGGTTTCTATGTGAGGATATTCAGATGTAGAATTACACGACGAGTAGGGATTTTTGCTGCCTGATTCTCAACACTCTTGCATTCCGAAACTATGCTCGAACTAGTTGCCTGGTCATGCGTTCCAACTTCCGACTCCGTAATTCGACAAATATCCGCGGCTCTGAAATCACCAAGCTGTAGTACTCAGAATGTGAATTGAGAAAGTTTCGACCGTTTCGTACGTTAACCTTCGTTAACGTTTATTTCATATGTCTAGTGTGTTTATTATTTTCTTTTTTTGCACTAAGAATTTAATTTTTGGTCCAAAAAAATAGAAAAATTCTGGAGACCAAACGCCTGAAACTTCAACCATATTGGTTAATCTTCAGTTTTGGAATGACTTTCCACTATTCTGTTTTATTTTTTAAACTTGCTTGAAATGTGTAGTATGTTTTTTTCTCTTAAAAATACTTGACTTCTAACAGACTGGTAAATCGACAAAAGCGGGAATTTTATACACAGGAAAAAAACCGGGAAATGACCAGAAAGGTGATTCACACGGAGAAAAATATGTTAGCACAGACTATCTAGTTATTAAGAGGTAATATCTTAGCGATTTAACTATGGGACAGAATGCTAGATACTTAAGTAGAGCATCCGTAGATATTAAGAAGAAGATTTTAACTGACAATATTCAAGATATTAAAGGGCAGAATCTAAGATATTCAAGAAATATTTTTTTATTGTGCAAAAATTACCTGTAAAGCATGCCATTTTCTATAAAATGCAAAAGAATGTTAATATCGTAGTCCTCTGTATTTAAAATCCGAATCCTCAAGCATTCACCTTTTTGCATAATTATGCGATTTTGGTGTGGAACAGATAACACACTATTTAAGGCTAATCTGAAAAACGCCTGTAGCTGAATCCTCATTTTCTTGAGAAAATTATAGCATATCCAAAAGCATTTAATCCATTTTCCACCAAAACTTATATTGCAATAGATATTCGAAAAACCACAATACACACGATGAAAGCTCAATTTTAACGATTTTAACTCCGCTTTGTCTGTATCTTGACAGACAAAGCGGAGTTAAAATCTTTTGTAGCCACGCCACACGTCAGCGACCTTGCTCCGATAAAATTTAGCGTTTTTAATATCTCATATATTAACTGTTAATATCACACATCTTATACTTTCAATATAAACAGACATTGCCCTTTAATATTTTGTATGTTGAACAGAAGATATTAGATATTATGCCGTAATATCTATATATTATGGTTAAATATCAAGGTTTTTAATATCTGCTTTTCAATATCTACTTTTCTCCGTGCAGTGGCCAGAATTTTTCTCTTGAATGTCCTTACATGCAAATTAATAGTGGTTTCATATATTTTACTACTTTGATTCTGATTTTGAACATCTCGTCTGTGAGAAAATCATAATCCTCACTTGAAATATGTAATTTTTCAAAAGAGGTAAACTCTAACTTCGAACAGAACATTTTCAAAAAGTATTATAATTCTAAGTTTAGCACATGGGATTTCAGTAAGAAATTATAACTTCGACTTTGGACAGGAAATTTTTGAAAATAATTATAATTACAAGTACCACTATAGATTTCCAGTGAAGAAAAATAATGTTTAATTTTAGAGATGTAATTTCCGCGAAGAATTTTATTTTTTACCTTTGGGCATTTTTACCTTTGAGCAATTATAATTTTGAGTATATCACAGGGCATTTCATTAAAGAAAAATATTTTTCATAATTGGGAGCAAGGGAATTACCATCAAGAATGATAATTTTGTCTTTAGGATGGGAGTTTCCGTAATGAATTATAATTTGACTTGAAGAATATAATTTTTACATGGAATTCCCTCTGTATCCCTGTTCCAACTCAGAATTCGTCACAATTTGGAAGCCTTCCGTTTCGAGGTTATAGAAGAATTGAGTTACTATATTTATTAATTATAATAGAAAATTTGGTAAAAAAATATAATTCTCACTTGGAACAGATTTTGGAAAGGAATTTAATTGTGACTTGCTTTAGGCAATTTTTTTTAAAGAATTATAATTTCGTTTTGGAATCGGTAATATTTGACATGAAACATGAAATTTTGAAAAATACTTTCAGTGCTGATTTATAAAATGGGAATTTACTATATGAATCCCTGTTCTAAATCGGAATTGGTCAGATTAAGAAAATGCCTTGTTCGAATTGGAACAATTAATTTTTTTTATTAAAACAAATTCTTTTTTTGTAAATTAAAATTTCCCAGAATTTTGAAATCCTCCTTCAAATTGAAGAAACAATGAGTGGCTTTATTTCTTAACTATAATGGAAAGTTTAGTAAATAAATATAATTGTCGTTTGGAACAGAAACTTTTTGAACGAAGCGTAATCTTGTATTGGAGTTTATAAAAAAAGTAATTTTAAAAAAGAAACACAGATTTCTGATAGGAAAATATGGTAAATAAATATAATTCTGACTTGGAACTGAGAGTTTTTTAAAATAATTTTAATCGTGGCTCGGAACGAGGGATTTTGGTAAAGAATTATCATTTAGACTTTCAGACAATTTCTGTAAAGAATTATAATTTCCACTTTAGGGCAAGGAATTTTTTCAAAGAGGTACTCCTTGACTTGGAGGAGGGAATAGGGAACATGCAAAGGGTATTTTAGAAAATAATGTTAATTCTGATTTAAAAGAGGGGAATTTAATTGAAAAAATCTGCCTGCTCGGATATTTATTCTTTGCATTTGTAATGCTTAAATAAAACTTTATCAAAAAGACGTACCTGAAGTTCTGAACGTTCAAATGAACGAAATATTTTTCGACATTTCTATTTTACCCGTAAATATTGCTTTAACTGAAATTTAAATTATGCATTATAATTCTTTTTCAATAATAAATTATCTACAATATAAATTAACTAACATTTGAGCACTTTTCCTGGTTTGTAAAGTCATCAGTAAAAAATTTCGTTCATTTGAACGTTCAGATCTTCAACCACATATCAAAAAGATCTCTTTTAGATGGTAGTATTTTTATGCGTCTTGATATTCTGAATTGTCAACTTAATTAAGTATGGTCAAATAGTAAGTTTCTCAAAGCTCTGTAAACAGGTTTTGTTCAATCTTTTTTTCTCTCGTAACTTTCGTCGTTTTTCCACACATTTTTATTTTATTTTTTTATTTTCATTGTTATTTTCACGAAAGAAACAAACAGTACGCGTCCTATCAAGAAGTGATTCTTAACGAAATTGTAGATGTTTTTTGGGATAACAATTTTGGTGAATTCATCTTTTTTCGTATCCTACATACTTTGAGCACAAAATGGAAATTTTGAATTTTCATTATTTTTTTTTTGCAATCAAAGTTTAAATTTTCGATTTTCCAAGAAACTCTAAAAATTTATTGTTATGATAATCTTGTTGGGCTTTCAGAAAGCAATGTTTTTCTTCTCTTTGCTTTATTTCATATCGTACGTTTTTTGGCTTAAAATTTTGATTTTTAGTTGAATTAAAAAATTTTGAAAATGTTATAACTCTGATCATTTTTTTTTAATCAAAAAAAGTCATTTGGATGTATTTTTTGTCCTTTTTAATACTATAAATATCTTTATATAGATTTTTTCAAATTCAGAAAAAAGGGGTCTTAAAACTTTTTAAAATGCGCTCAATTTTTCAATTTCTATAAAAAATGGCTGGTTAACGAACTCGTCCTTTCTTTTAGGTTCTAAAACAGTGTGTCAACGATGGATTTGTTCCGTTTATTTTTTGAGAGTTATTGTGTTTACGGACGGATGGCCGGAAATTATAATTACACAGGCCGACAAAATTTGACAAAGGTCCGGAACGAGAGACCAGACCTAGTATACCGAAGGTTTTTGCTGCGCTGAATCCGAATCCGACCTCAGAAAAATTCCATCACCCTCAGTTTTCGAGATATTGTAACCTAAAAGTGCAAAAAACACCGTTTTTTGCTATATTTGAGGTTACATAGCATCTTGAATAATTTTTTTTTTTTTCAAAAACGGGCGAAAGCATCACAAAGGAGCACCCTTGCCCTCTGAACTCCACTTTTCAGATTCAAGATAGCTTTTTTTTTCATCGATATATCATTGATTGAAGTTAAGTATTTTCGCAGTTTCGTAACAACGTTAAAACACCCTATATAGCATATGTGAGGTTATAAGCCCAATTTATAAGTGATCGTATTCCATCGAAAAAATCTGTATATAGGTTTTTGAGGTTGCTCATTAAGAATATGAAGTCAGATTTTGAAAATCCAATATGGCTGCCATTTTGGATCCGCCAATTTGAAGTGTTAGGGCGGAGTAGGTAACAAGGATCGGGGGTTAAGGAAATTGGATTGTAGGGGTTTAAGCTCAATGATACGCACGTAACCGGGTTTGGGGGTAGAGGAAATCGGGTTAAGGGAGTCTCAGGTTATGGGCTCGAAAGTTACCGGGCTTGGGGGTGAAATTTTTCATATTTGAATCCGCCATATCTCGGCTCTGAAAAATCTTATCAAAAAGTTAGGCCATTGTCAGTTTGTGAAAAAAAAATTTTTCGCGATGTTACGGGGCCTCGAACACATCAAAATAACGGGTTTTTGACCCTTTTAGGTTAGAATATCTCGAAAACTGAGGGTGATGGAATTTTTCTGTGGTCAGATTCGGATTCAGCGCAGCAAAAACCTTCGGGTATAGTAGGTCTGGTCTCTGGTTCTGAGTATTGTTGGCCTGTGTTATTTTCCGAAATTCCTTGTTCCAGATCAGAAACTTTTAAATCTTCTTAATTTTTTGGAAATATCTTTAAACCTTTAAAAATCGCTTTAAATCATTTAAATCTATTGAAGGCTTTTAAATTGATCGGGGAAAATTATTAATCAACTGGAAAACCCTGAAAGTGAACAGAAACTTCAAACTCAGTAGTCGGGTAGATACCCTAAAATATTTGGTTTATAAAATTTAATGAAGGTAAATTATTTAAAAATATATTTTTGGTGGGTTTCCATTTTGATTTCACTATGAAGGTAAAGATTCGAAGTTCAGTGGCACTGTAACTCGAGATGGAATATCGATTGTCATCTACGTCTTCAGTTCGCAATCAATCGTCTGACCGTTCTCAATTTTCAGGGCTCCTTGTCGTGATCGATATTTTCGATCGATTTTGTAATTTAAATTAAAGTCACTTGGGTGGCTTCTTTATCTGATTGCGCCATAAGTTGAGAAGAGTCATCCATTAGAAGGAGTTTAGAGCAGAATTACTGAGAGTGCGCAACTGTCAGCTTTGAAAGGATGCGTTGAAGAGAAATGAAGCACCGTGATTTGCCTGAATGCTCTCATTCCAGGATGACATGCTCTGAAATTTCAGTTTCAATTAAGCACTTTTCAGTTTCGAACTTCAGATCCTAATCGTCTCTCATTCTATGTTATCCATATAATCCTTCCGTTCATATTCAAGAATGGCCAAAAGATTGGAAAAACGTGAAATGACTGGGAATTTTTTGAGACCGCTCTCACAAAATAAATTTTCTTGGGTCAATGAAATCTTTTGTGGTTCATGTAATAACCATATTATTTGGTTGTATCAATAAAAATGTTGTTGATTCAACCAAATGTTTTTCTGAATGCGGGAAAAAGCCGAAAAATAACAGTGGATTTATATTCTTACTGGTATTTGTTTTAGATTAAACTTTAGAATTTGGATACTTTCAAATCGGGAGCGCTTGATATCAAAGACATTAGAAATTAAAAGTTAAATTTTGTTTTCTTCAAAAATCATTATCTCGATTTTGTACACCTATTTCAGTGAATAAATTAAGGTTTTGAAATGGTTCACCCTAATATTTAGTATTTAGATTTATTCCAAAATTCGAAAAATTTTCAAATATTTAAATTAAACAATTGGCCCGGGAAAAACTGAACAGTTCTAAGTGCAGTCAACCAAATTTTATATAAGAAGCAGAAAACCTTTTCAGAGGATTAATAATAATTTACAAGTGATGAAGTAACACTTCGCGAAATCCTATAATGCCCCTTGAATTATAAAAAAATTGAGTATTAAGTAGAATTCATTATATTTATTTTGAATTTTTTGAAATTGAAATACATTTAAACACATTAAAATACTAAATTTTAAGGTAAACATATTCAAAACCTGAAGTTTTTACCGAAATAGGTGTACAAAAAGGGAAATACGATTTTAAAGAAAACAATTTCGTCAAAAAAGTATGAGTCTGAAGTTCCCAACGTTTACAAAAAACGAAAAAAACGAAAAATAAAATATTTGAAAAGTCAAAATGTTTTCATTGTTTATGACAGTATTATGTG
>NC_046662.1:77275371-77311275 GCF_010883055.1 Belonocnema kinseyi | reverse complement strand
GGCACCTAATACTGTCATAAACAATGAAAACATTTTGACTTTTCAAATATTTTATTTTTCGTTTTTTTCGTTTTTTGTAAACGTTGGGAACTTCAGACTCATAAAAAAGTGGACTTAGTACCCGTCAGGTTTTCCTGCTTTAATTGGAGACATTATTACGAAAATTAAAAAGTGTTGTACGAATATGATAAATGTTCATTTCTTCTGTTAAATAGCGGTATTTGTTTATAAAATAAATGAACACATGTATTACATAGATAGTTTAATAATTTTAAACTAAAGACGCACAGAATTTAATAATTTCAGTTTGTTACTCTATAGATTGAATAGTTTAAACTATACAATTTAGTCCATACTATAAGTCTACTTCAAATGCTTCTCTTAAACCATTGTGCACAGTTATCAGTGGCTTTACTTTAATAGTCAACTCGATATAAATTTTCAATACCAGTGAAACAGGAATCGATATCCTATTTGGATACAGAAGTAAAATAGACAATGGCTGAACATTTACCTGAGTTGCATGAAACTTGACAGGAAAAGAACCGAGACAGTAAAAGCGGCCCAGTGCCGAGGGTTCGAAGCATTTAAGAGACGAAATATGAGTTTTCTCGTTTCATGTGTATACCAGTAACCATAATGCAGAGGGAATTGACGAATTTGTTTTATGCTGCTCTAACCATATAAATTTATGCTGGCGTGCGTAGTTGTAAGATACTGCAATTTTCCTCCTGCATACTTGTAAAGGCCCCGTGCCTTTAAAGCGAGTGCAATTCAACTTAAGTGTCTCGTCTAAATGCCTGGCCGAGGTTTCTCTCACCAGAGAATACTTAATTCTCGGAAATCTCTGGTGACATCTCATTTTCATGGACTCTTTTCTTCTTCAAATCACCTCGTAAAGACTGAGTTTGCCAATGCCCAAAATGCTGAAGATCTACTAAAATCTTTTTTAATCTCGGCAAATCCAAATGATGGGGGTTGTTTACTTTCAACCGACTGCTTCAAATTCTCAAAACTTTAAATCGAATGCAAACTCCATTCAAATTGATACATTAATTAAATCAGGGTGGGCACAGGTCAGACAAAACCTGTAAATGAGGGAAAACTCAGGGAATTTTATTAGTGAATGAAAAGCTAGGGAGTTTAAAAAAATGGCAAAAGTTATTCATTTCTATAAGAACCGCTTTAAGTAACTGCCAAGAATAACCAGGGTTCCATACATTCACTTTTAGGAGCTTGTTTTGTTCAGATTACGTTTCAGTCATTTTTTTAGATAAAGTCACTAAAGTCGCCTTTTTAAATGAAAAGATTGTTATTTTTCTTTCAATAAATTACCCGATGGGTTAACCACTATTTAATTTAGGTCTATATCTATTTCTGAACATTCTTTAATTCTAGAAAAAAATTAAAGAATTTCCAAACAATTCATAAACAATAATTTCGGGATTTCGTACGAATTTGAAGATTTTAAAATATGTCAAGGTATTTCAAAAGATTTTAGAGGATTCACTCAATTCAACTCAATCCAGTTATTTAAAAAAATTGTGTTTAGCTTTTTCATTAATGGATCTTGGAGTTTTGTTGAATGAATTTTGTTGTTGTTTTTTAATTGCTATCAATTCACTTCAATTGTATAAATTTCATCGAATTCTTCTCCTCTCCCTTAAATTCCTCTAAATTCACTCCAGTTTGACTGAAATCAATGGAATTTTTTTCTATTTCATTTGAATTATTATGAATTTAACATTAATGGTAGAAGAACATTAATAACATTATGATTGCACATAGTCACTTTTAGTCACTTTTTGAGTTAAAAATTAGTCAGTTTTAGGCAGATTTTCACTTTTTTAAAAAGAATTAGGCTGTGTCAGCCCTGTGAATGTAAAATTAAAAATTCATAAATGTAAGCCTATAATTGTTTTATTCTATTCATAAAAGATTTGATATTAAAAATATTACAAGATTAAGATTTTGGTATTTGAATATTAATCGTTTGGGAAAATGAAAATTCATTTATGGAATAATTAAAGAAAATTCAGGAAATGTTGACAATTTTTGCGGTTTCATCGAATTGAATGTAATCCTAATTTGGAATCAATTCAAATTCCCAATTGGCAGTCAAATTAAACTTAATTGATCTGATTCCAAAATGATATATTTGGAACATTTTAAATGGATAGTTAAAATTGCTTGAGGTTTTATAGTTCAATTGCTTGGAAGTTTTATAGTTCAAACAATTCACAACTTTCAAATTTAGCACAACGGTATTGAGATTCGATTTTCGTAATTAATAGGTCAAATAAAAGACCACAATCGAATTTAATTACCAACCGAAAAAAACCTAATGAACAGGAGATGAATTAAAAACTTTTACCGCGGGTGGAGAATAAAAAGCGATTGGCTGTCTCTGTTATATTTTTACGATATTTTAAAATTCAGCGAATCAGTTCTTTACATTTTCCTTCTCTCTGAAGAGATATAAAATATATTTTAGTTTAATCCAAAACTGGTTGTTTTTCTTCTGATAAATAAAAGTATACTTTAAATTTTCAAAGCTTTCGAAGCATCAGCGAGAGAAAAAGTATGTAAGCGTTTTCCCTCCACTTTTTACATCGTCAAGCACTGCTACACTCTCTGTTTTTCTCTTTCATGACTCGTCACGGTTCAATACCTGGCACTATGCCATTTGCTGATTTATCGTAGTTCTGTGACCGCCTCATAGTGAAAAGAAATGAAAAAAAAACAAGTAAAAGTCCGATTTGGCAATATTTTAATCCTTTTGTGGAGCTCCAGTTTATATATTATCATTCAAAATTCTCCATTGTAGAAATATTGATGGTGAAATAAGGACTTTTCTGAACTTAGTTACTTGATTCATAACAGAAACTTCGAGAAAATGTGTAATTATTAGAAAAGATCTCGGAGTCATATTTTTTATTCTCATCTTTAAATTCTTATTTCACTTAGATCCCAACTCGAGCAATTCAGTTCATTCATTTCATTTCTTTCCTTCTTCTCATTCAAGAACCGCCAAGGTTTAACCTCCACTCTTAACCTAGCCATTTTCTACTTGTCAGTTTTTTTGCCATATCAAACGAGAAATCTACTTGACCTCGTGCAATGGGTCCATAGGCGAGGAATCTAAAAAAAGAGAAGTTTCTTCCTTTTTGTAAAAAGAAAAAATTTTCATACGAAATATTTTACCAAATGGATTAGAAATATATATGATGATGATAAAATAATTCGTAATGTTGAAATTTTATATTTGTCACATTTTCAAGTAATATTTAAAAAACTATATACTAAATAATTTTAATTTAAAATCTCAATGTAATAAAGTTTCAATTTATTCATTACTTTTTAGTTAGAAACTAAAAATGTACAAACTCAAGTATCGCTAACTAAACCATTCTTAGTTGGATTTATTTAAAACTAAAAAACTGTTAATTCATTATGAAAATTGAAGACTTCGATTTATATGTGGACAAAAAATCAGGGAATTTCTATAAGAGGATAATAAATTTGGAATTATTAAATTTAAGTTTGATATTGTTTTATTCAGTTTATAAAAGATTCTGTATTCAATAATTTTCAAGATTAAGATACTCAGTTTCATTTATTAATTTTATTAATTTATTAATGTAAACTATTTTTAAGTCGTCTTCTTGGTTTAAAAATTCACCTTTTTTTAGATAAAAACTAGTTTTTTTTTTCTGGGTTGAAAACTAATCTTCTTGGTTTGAAATATCCTGTTCTAATCTGTAAAAGTGTAACTATAACATTTATATTTGCTGATTTTTTATTGGTTGGACAATTCATCATTTCAGTTGAAAACCCATCTCTTTGGTTAAAAACTCGATTATTTTGTTAAAAAATCCTTTTTTTTGTTATTGAAAATTAATTTTTTTACTGAAAATTTGCTTATTCTATTTTTTTAAATATTTATGTTCTGTATTTCAGAATTTATGTATGTTCTTGAAAATTCGTCTTTTTTGGTTCAAAATTAATCTTATTGCTTGAAAATGTAAGTATTTTGTTGAAAATACGTTTTTGTTTTTTTGAAATATCAGCTATTACATTTTTCGTTGGGAATTCATCAATTTTTTGTAACTTCAAATTTCCGGGTAAAATATTCAACTTTCTTCTAAAAAATTGGTATTTCTGGCTTGAAAATTTAACTGTTAATTTGGTTAAAGATGCAACTGTTTTTTGTTAAAGCTTATTTCGACCATTTGGTGGAGAATTCATCTCTATTGTTTAAAAGCTCAACTATTTTGTTTAAAGTTTCACTATGATTTTTCTGCAACTGTTTGTGTAAAAATGAACTTTATTGTTCTTATTGATAAGTCATACAATTTGGTTGATAATTCATCTCTGTACGTAGAAATATCAAGCATATGGCTAAAAATTAAACTATTATGGTTAAAATTTAAGTTTGTGTTGAAAAGTCATCCTTTATGGTCAAAAGTTGAACTGTTTTGCCCAAAATTTATCCTTTTGGATTGAAAGCTCACCTTTTTTGCAGAAAAGCCAACTGCTTAATCATTTATTAAAAGACCATGTGGTTGAAAATGTATGTTTGTATTTTGAAAATTCAAGTATTTGGTAAAAATTCAACTATTTTGTTGGAAATTGAACTATTTATTGAACTATTTATTGTTTTAAGTTTATCCTGTGAGGTTAATTTTTGTTACAGCGAATCTTTCATCGGAAATCGATGTAAAGTTTATCTTTTGCTTTTTCTGTGAAAGATATCGCACAATGATATCGAAAAACCTCTATATATTGAAATAAAGCTCAATATGATAACGTATAATCAGGTTCCGGAGCTTTATATGATATTAAAATGCACCAACATCGCTTGGCCGCTACTAGAACCTTCGTATATATACGAGTATATATAATATGATAAAATAATATAATGTAAACTCTTACAATGTACGATATCACGATTTTACACAATATAATGCGATAATTACGATATATAGCGCAGGAATTACGGTATGTATTGAGATTCATGCGATATCATTTTCTCCGTGGGTATTGAAAGATTAGACGAAATTAATTCTTGGTCGATTTCCTCGGAATGATGGAGTAGAAATTAACTAATTTCTACGTTTATAGTGAAATTAGAAATTAATCATGACCATGAGCTTTTCATCATCTGATTGAGTATAAAACCGGTTGTAGACGGAGTAACGGAGCGTAATCTGCGTAAATGTCATGTAATCACATTTGCTGTAATTTATACGCACGGAGCTGTCAACGGCATTTGAAATAGAAGGTTGTTTACGGGTTGCTTTATTGCTCATATGTTCGTATTATGTATGCAGTTTCTGCGGATGAAATACAGATTTTATGCAGCTTTGAGAAATTTAATTCAGCTTACTAGATACTTTTAATGTCTATTCCTTATTTATTATTTTTACAGCAATAAAAATATCAGATATCCGATCACAATTATCATTAAATTCAATTGTGAATGTATTATAAACAATAAAATAATAATGGAAAAATTTTTTGAAATTAAAATTGCCGAAGGACAGAAGACCCAGCACTCGACCAAACAATTTTTGACTTACAAAATTTCAATTATAATTTTTATATTATTACAAATTTTTCAGTTTCTTCATCAAAATTTAAGAATTTATATTGACAACTGAATTCAATTGTAACTTTTCAAAGTTGTGAAACTTTGAATTGTAAATATTTAAACTGAGGTGGTTTTAAATTGCAATTTGTTTAAATTAAATAATTTTTGTATTTGTAATACTTAAAATCGAACTATTCAATAACAAAAAATTGTTCCAAACTGTATAGATTCTAAATACAAATACTTAAAATGGAATCATTTGTGATTCTATCATTTCAAAATTGAAGAATTTTAGAATCCAACTTCTTAAAATTCAAGAGTTTTTAATTTGGGCAATTTACGAATAAAAATATCTGTAATTAAGATGATTTACATTTGAAATTTATTTAAGTTGGAAGATTTAGATTTTAAAACTTTAATTTTTGTTTTCAAAACATTTAAAATTTAAGAATTTCTATCAATACATCTGCTAAATTCAAAAGTTTTTAATCTTAAAAATTGAGAATTTTGCATTTTAAATCTTCAAAATTGAAATTTTGTTAATGATGTAATTCTATCATTTTTATGATTTACATTCAAATTACTTTAATTTTGAAGATTTAGAATCGAAAATTTTATTTTTGATCTTTAAGGTGATCCAAATTTAAGAATTTGAAATCATGCAAATTAAAAATGGAAGGATCTGTAATTGAAAATCTCAAAGAAAGACTTATTTTAAAAAATGCTAAAAAATTTATAATTTTAAACTATAAACATTCAAAATTGAACAATTTGGCGAAAAACGGAAGACGTAAGTAAAAGTCAGAATTCCAAAATATCTTCTAAGAATATTTGATTACGATATGAACTCCCAAATTAACTTAATAATTTTTTTCTTTACTGAAAATTAATATTAAGATTAAAATTAAAATTGTGTGAAAGCCGATGTAACTATTTTACTATTTATTTAAATTTATTATTGTTAATGTTTTTTTATAGTACTTTAAATTGAAGCCCTATTTTTTCTAGTTAGTTATGTAATAGCTAATTGAATTACTGACTGATGTTTTGCTTTTCAACTTGCCATTAAAAAGTAATTTATATTTAGAGAATATTATATCAAGAGATATGGAATATTTTTATAAATGTTTTTCGCTTGAAAACTCAGTAGTAAAATTCAAACTACATTCACTACTTCATTTTTCTGGGCATTATTACTCTTCAGTTTCTTCATCATAAGATATAACATGGGCGTGATAGTAACTTCCATAATACATGGGGTTTCTAAGAACAAATCATATTTGGCGCGTATAATACACCTGCTCCGTGTGTGAGTGTGCGCTCTCATTTATCATGAATATTCCAGAATGTAACAGGGTCTAGAAGCTGTTCCACGCTCAGATATAAGGAGAAAATAACTCTACTAGAAGTTGCAAATACCTAGTGAAAGAATTGAAAAATCGTCAAATATTTTCGCTATATTGTATATAAATGCCAAAAATCCAAGTTTTATTAATGGACATCAATTACGATTGCAGTAAAATTCTTTGTTTATATTCATTAAAAGCACTCGAAAGCATTCATAATTTATAGGATTCCAATTTGACAGCTTTTAGAATTCAGTTTTGGAAATATAAATATAAAATTTGTCTGTACACATACACTATAAACGCTCGTTTGGCCCCAACATCGTTGAGCGAAATGCTCACCATGGTTACCAAAACATTTTACTCACCACTTGTACTACATTATTGCTATCTAGCGTCATAAACGGTTATTATGTGAACATCGTGTTGGCTCAGTGAGTTTATATTCGATGTTTGTAAATGGTAGGCCATCTCAGGTTTGATATTATAATTTGTAAAGGAATAGTATATTTCAATACCAGAGGCCAAATGGCTGTTTACTCACTGCGAGTATGAAGACACAGAAGTTACTCTACAGCTCAGCTGCGCCTCATATTCAAGTTTTTACTGGACCTTCACACTCACAATGAGCAGTGACTAACCCATATTCACCCAGAACGATGTTTACATAGTGAGTACAATGTTTCGTTAACAATGTAGATCATTTTGCTCACAGGTTAAAGCATTTTACTAACTGGTGTTGGGGATTTTGCTAATCGTTTTGACGCACGCTTCTGACTCGACCATTTTTAATGTAAATCGTCGGTAATCGAGCGAAGTACTGTAGCATATTTTCTTTGAGATAAGATTGAAGAGAAAGATACATAATAGAAAAGTTTTGCAAGATATGATGTTTATTGATAAGTATTTACTTAACATGCTTGATGCTCCAACCATCGATACTTTCTGATATAGGGTATATGTTACTCCTGACAATTTATAGTTTGCCACAGGATATTAAAGATCTAATATCCCTAGGGACTCCTAAACAGACATCTTTCGATTTCAAAAGTATAAAACGTTATCTAAAATCCTGAATTTTTGAGAACATGACATTCATTATTAATTTATCAATTATAAGTGAAGGCACGCACCCAAAGCTCGTATTCACATGCATAGATTTTTATTTTATGATATTAAAAATATGGAAAGGTCAGACTTTCGATCAGGAGGCCTGGGGTTCGATCCCTCTGCGGGTACCAATTGAAATATTTCTTTGTATTTCTACCGGGACTTTGGTGATTCAAAATGCACCTAAAAATGTAGGTCCTCTGAAAAAGGTTAGTTACCTCCAAAGGAAGGGGCTCCATGTCAAGGAGAAATTTCCTTAAAGGTTTCTAGTCGACTTTGTCAATACTCATCAGAAAAGAGTTAGCGATAACCCTTGCGGCGGGGCTCCTTGTCGAGGACTCTATTGCTCGGTGGTCGCTGGCCGACTTCGAAAATGAACATGTGAACATTTATTCATATAACTGATTGCTCCGTCCACCTTAAAATGGCCGTCTAGGACCATAACATGGCTACCAGAGGCTGCCAGAAGGCAAAATGGGTGAGGATCACTTTGCTGTGTAAAGAGGTCCACGTCGTTTACTGTGCGATGGGGTAAGCTTGGCTCCCGGACTCCCCCACCCACATTACATCTGTCCAACCAAAAACTTGAATTTCGCAACATTATTTTTATGCTCATTGTTTTGATTTTATTCTGGTGGCATTTAATTGAAAATGATATGATCGCAAATCCTTTAAACAGTACATTTTGCAACTAGCAAAGTATTTAGATTTTATGTCCTATGATTTCGAAGAATACAAAAAACCAGACAATTTTTCACGGTTAACATTGAAATCACACAATTTAAAATATTTAAAACTATAATTATTGCGTATAAAGTTTACAATTAAGGATTTTAATATGAATTTTTTATTTTAAAAAATTCAGTTTTAAAGTGTCAAAAATTAAAATGTAATGTTTTTAAATTGCCAATTGAAATCTATCATTTTAAATTGAAATTATAGACATTCTTAAGATGATAAATATTTTATTAATAGGTATCATATCATGTAGTATCAACTGATATTTAGAGTAATTGAATACGTTTTGTCACTCAAAATTTTCAGTTTTGTCCACAAAAAAGTCACTGTCATTTTTCCCGTAATTTGACATTTTCGTAATGAACGAGTTGCAACTTCAAGTGTTTAAAGTAAAATAATTATATACTTCATTTAAAAACTGAAGCATTTTTCAGTTAGGATCTTCAAACAATCTTCTTTAAAATTAATCATTTGAAAGTGTGCATCACTGTTTTTAATTTGAATGCATTTGACTCTAAAATGCAAAAAGAGTAAATTAAGAATAAATGATAACGCATTTTCATCCACGAAACAATCGGGTTTCAATATGGACAGAATAAATTGATGGTAGATTATAACCATATATAATATAATCTGTAAATTTGAAATTTTGTCTGATGTATTATATCAAAAATATTCACGTCCCACTAATATTTAGCAGTGAATCGAAGAATTCTAGGGGGGTAAAGAATCGGGAAATGTAAACGGTGAATATTTCCGGCAATGTGATATGCTCTATAAAATGTATGTAAATTGTCAAACTCAGTTTGAAACCTTTAGAGCGATTTTCATTTTATAGATATGCAACTTTAAAAACTGGATATCGAGAGTGGTCTGAAACTCGGCTGATTCGTCAGAATTTCATATTTAAAATTCAAAGTAGTAAAAAACGTACCCATTTTATACTCGTAAAAAGTCTTTTCATTTTTGTATAAAATAGCTTGAATTTTCCAAATGAAACTTCGACCTTCAATTCCCTGGTAGTAGAAAATGATATTTTTTGGCAAACGACCCACTCCTCTCGAAGTAGTATTGATGAAACCGTAAAACTAATCTGCAGTAGGTGCAGGAGCCAGCAGTGAGCTCTAAATCTTCCTCTGGTATCAAAATTCAATTTGGTCGACATGGAATACCTGGTGCTGGAAAGTAATAAAACCGTTTTGTCCTGGTGACGAGTTCCGATTTTACATCCTTACTATCAGAGTCTCATTTCCCAATACAACTATGTGGTTGAAATTAAGATATTTTGTTTAAAATTCAATTTTTTTGTTGAAAATTTAATTGATTAATTGTTTGGTTTCATACCCTCAGCGTGACGTCAACCTGTGTGTGATCATCTGCGACGAAGGTCCTTTTTTCTGTTTCATTTTTGACGACCAATCTGGACGAATATCCTTCATGTTGTCGATGACGAAGATGTCAAATAATACCAGCCCAATCTGGAAAATAGTGAATTTATGCGGAACACCCTTCCAATTTTGGTATCGGTGAGCGATAAAACATAGCCGACTAGCTTTCCTGCGACAAGGCGTAACTCACTTTCTCCCCAATCACGCTCATTTCCGTGGGATGCAAACGAAAAGTCCGAACTAGACAAAAAAATATCTATTGTGCCGATTGGCTTGCTTGTCAATCCAGCTTCGAAAACCCGGAAATATGGTAGCGCTTTTCACGCATCACAACCAATTTTTAAAACTCATTTCGGTCGGTAAAGATGATGCCATTTCGTTCCTATCTGGGTCAACGAGCAAATTTTTATTGCGTATTTTGAGTGCTCCACTTGGTATTGATAACTGCCCTTGTTTGAAATTTGGTGTGTTTCATATAAGCGAATGACAAGCCATCGCTTCTTTTCATGAGGGTACTAAAGATAACTTGAGGGAAAACTGTAAACTTTGGTTATAACAGGAAATCATAATTTATTTTTTTTAAGTGTTCCTTAATATTGAAATATAACTTTTTCTGTTTCAGGTAAGAAAACGAATCCATTCAAGAGTCATACGTAAGTTTTTGAATGTCTGCATAATTTGCAAAAAATTAAATTTCTGAGTGGAACCGCTTAATAAATAATAACTATAATAATAATCTTCGACTTCAATCTTTTTTTTTGTTAACTAAAGCTTCTATTTATTGTAACATACGTCAGTTTGACATCATCTTTGACTTGGCGTAACATGAAGTTAATCCGATGGCATGGAAATTTTTTATAATTGATTTTCAACTTATGACTTTTGCACTTTAGATTAAATTGATGAATTTCAGAAAACGTGTTTCATAATTTGACAATGATTCATTTTTAACAACTTATTTGCAAGATTCTTATTTGAGAATATTTCAATTGCAAACGATGTTTGGAATTTTTTAATTTATAATGATTAGTCTAAGCTTGAATTCGTCTTTTTTAAAAGCTTTTAATTTTGATTTTAAACAATCTAAATTCAGAATAGCTCTAGTTATTTAAATGTTTTAATCTTTTGTTTATAATTTAAGCTCTAATGTCGAAAAACCGGTTGACATCGGGAGATGGGTTTCTGCAGTTTTCCTGTCCCGTGACCACACGTTCAGGCAAATGCGAGTACTTCTAATAAATTCAGATGCAGCCACGGGATATCACTGGTTGGGATTAAATTCATGCAGTATCGGTTTTAAAATCGGGTTTTAAAATAAAGAGACATGGTTTAATGGTATAATTGCAAGACAATAATAATAATGGGTGTCAAAGTTTAAATATGTTATTGTTTTGTTTCTTGAAGAAATGCTAGATTCTCTCACCTTCGTTTATTTGAGCACATCCTGCTTTATTCTTTCCCCTTCATCATCGACTTTTTTTTTATCCTACTTCAACCAATTCTACATTTCCCTTGTTTGAGTTAACCTCTATGTATTACCACGTATCCAACTCTCTCTAGGATTTCGAGTTTCTCTTCATTGCATGAAACTTCTTTCCATTTGCTCTCTTCTTCTAGTTTGTCTTCTGAGATAAGTTTCCCTTGTCACGTTTTCCATATTTAATTTAATTCTCAATTCTTTAGTAACTTCCAGATTCGTTTTAAAAATAATGTTTTTTTAATAATCACGGGGCCCGAAAAACTTCTTCTTTAAAATTTCCTGACTTTTCCCTAAGTTTTTCCTAACCAATGAACATTAATATTTAAAGTCCGACATTTTATTTTGTGAACTTTTTTAACATAGGATCCTTTATAAGCAGAATACAGCAATTTCAGATCAAAATTGAAACATTTATTTATTTATTTAAAGCAAAAAAGATGATTTTTCTGCCGTAAAAAAATAATTTTCAATCCAAAATGATAATTTCCAAAAAACCTATTAAATTTACACCAAAATATTTGAATTATTGCCAAAAGAAAATTTTCAGCAATTTATTATAAAAACGATGCACTTTCAATCCAAATGAACGAGACAAATGTTTAACAAAACTGTTAAATTTGCTATAAAAAAAGATTACTTTCCACCAAATAGTCGAATTTTCAGTAAAATAATAATTATATTTTGAACAGAAAAGTTGAGTTTGTACATAATTACTTGAATTTTCAAAAAATAATTTAATTTTGTGACCAAATACTTGAATTTTCAAAAAATAATTTAATTTTGTGACCAAATACTTGAATTTCCTACCTAAAATGATGCATTTTTAACCAAATAGTAGAATTTTCAAACGATAAAGATTAAATTAAAGTAAATTAAATTAAATTCAATAAATAAATTAAATCATTAGTTTTTAAAACAAAAAGATTAATTTTCGTAAAAAGACTAGAGTTTCAACCAAAAAAGGTTTCATTTGAACTTTTAACACCAAAAGATGGATTATCGACAAAAAGTTAACTTTGTACCACAATAAACAAATTTTTAACAAAGAAGTAAAATTTTCAACCAAGTAATAAAATTTTAAAAAAGTTTGATTGGCAGGAGGAAGAAGCTGAATAAAAATAGAAAATAGAAATACAAGGCAAATAACGTCTTAACAAGTATATTATATCAGAGTGGTTCGCAAAATTTGATTTTCAAATTAAAATAAAAAAATTTATTATCCTTAACAGTTATTTGAAGAGCCTCTTATAGAAATTCCCTAAATTTTTATAAAAGAAAATAAACTTGTGAGCAGTTGAAGCTAATACACTTCATCATGTTTTCATATGAACTCGTTACTCGTCAATGCCGTAAAGTAATACGACCACGAGTTACTTAATAAATAACGATCTTTTCCCGAGGAATAATTGGGTTAATATTTTGTGATATTATGATCTTTAGCAGAATATAAGCGCCAAATATTTTTCACTATTCATACCTCTCCATTTCTATAAATGGGATTTAACTTTTAAATATTGCAGTATCAAACTGAAGGCTAGTTTTAATTTTATGAATTGATTTCGAAATATTTCAGATAAATTTTAATCGTTAACTATAATGGCTTCATGTATATGTATTCCATCAATTATTCTATCAACTATTGTTACTTCATTATTAAAAATTGTGTTCTCTCGTTTATAAGAAAATGACGGTTAAAACTAAGTAAAGATTGAATATTGAGAACCTCGAAGATCTCGCGTCTCTGACAAAGTAAACATCACCTACAGATTCATGGTAAGCAATTTAATCATAGTGGCAATTAATTACATCGGTTGGTTTATTTGATTGAAGTATGTGTGTGCACTTATAGAAATTGATAGGTTTGGTTTAAATTTTGCATGAGCTAGAACGTTAAGAAATGTAGAACATATTTATCGAAAAGAGACTTCGATAACGTTAATTACACTTTATGTGATTAAATAAATGTATTTAAAATGTTGAAACGAAATTTAATCTAAGAATTTATCTTTATTATGTAAATTACCTAATCTTTCCCGATTATTTAAAAAAATTGAATATCGACATCCCAATAAATCGAGTGGGATTCAGAATGCAGTTTCAGCCCCATAGTCGATAAAGCAAAATATGGAAGTGCGTGTTTCTGACATCAATTGCAGAGCGTGCGATTTGCAGCTCAAAATGCTCATATCCAGTTCAGATTGTGAGAATAATTTGCCAATTCTTTACTTAAATAAGAAAGTCTGTATAAGCATTTTCATTTTTTGCCAATATTTAGACTTGTACATTAGGTTGATTCATTCTAAGAGGCAAAGAAAAACTGTTTCTCGAATCTTTTATTTATTTACACTTGTCTATAGACCATTCGGTACATACAAGGGTAGTTTTGCAAGGATATCTAAAAACATAAATCTCGTATAGCCAGACGCACACATACATAAAACCTAGGTAAAAATTATTATGAACTATTTAATTATCTCCAACGGTCACTAATAATAATCTTCACAATTAGGTGAACAAATTTTCTAACGGGAGAAGGATTGACCTTTGCTTAGAACTATTATATTAAAGTTTGGTCTTTTTTAATGAATTTGGTTGCGCTTTTATTTTATCAATGTCTTAAAAATGCAAGTGTCAATTTTGTGTACATATAGAATTATCCCCTTTTATATTGCCATCATTGTAAATAATTGGATGAAAAATTTTAATTGTTTTATTTCACTTACTTCATATTTCTCTATACGAATTTGGCATACGGTGTGCCCTTTACAAAATAAGTAAATTTTGAAAAAAGTTTAATTAGTTTTAAGGAGGGCGGAGATCCCCGACCGGGTCCCCGTGGCGCTCAATCTATAAAGCCTATTGTGTTATATGTTATAGAAAAGTTTGAAACAAGTAAGGAATAAAATTGTTGTCATTAAAAATGAGTTTAACATTTCTCGATGGCAATACAAAAGGGGATAATTTTATATGTATACAAATTTAATACATGTATTTTTAAGGTATTGTGAAAATTAAAACAACAAAAAGTCAATTTAAAAAAAAATCAAATAGAGGACCTCCAAACCTGACCTGATTTTTTATTTTATTTATTTTTTACTTTGTTGTCTCAAAAGATACAACTTAGACTAGAGTAATATATACTGTACACGGGTGGCTACTGGATCGGGGAATTAATAGATATTTTTGCAACCAGAAAATGCCACTAATAGAAAATAAATTTATTTTCCGATTAGAAATGTTTTTAACTTTTATACGGTTTTTTCAGTAGAAACAATTATCTAATTATTTGAAATGTTACTTGCCATATACACTAATGGGAAATTGAACGAGTTTACTATTAAATTTATCTCTACATTTTAAAGTGTTTATTTTTTAACGTTCATAATTTGAAAATTAAAAATTTATAATATTTATTTCAAGTCTTTCAAATAGTCACTTTGTTATATTCAGAAGAAGTTATAAGTTTAGATAATAAATACACAAAAATGTTTGGGTTTTAATTTTATTTATTTTTTAATTGTATAACTTAGAAGTCAACATCTTAAAATTTAAATAAAATTTAGTTCTTCATATTATGTTCAAAAGTAAATTATTTTAGTTCGAAACTTTATAAATTTGAGAATTTAAAACCTGAGACAATGTTTTAATTTCATAAATTGCCCTTAAATTGTCAACAATTACTTTTAAGCATCATATTGTATGATTTTATTACGAAGGTGCTAATATTAAATCTTTTCAACTTCAAAGGCTTCCAATTAGAAATTTGTACAATACTGTTTGAATGTCTCTGAATAAAACTCTTTCAAATTTAATAAATTCGACTTTAGAATTGTGTAATGTAAAACTTTCTTCATTCGAAGATTGTCTTTTTTTGAAAGTATTGCAGTTGAAATTGTTTAAATTTTTTTAGACAATCAGGATTGTTCTCAATGCTTTTGTTTAAATTGAAAATCCTATTTGAATACTAGAAATTATAAATTATTTACTATCGAAAGGCAATAATCGTGAATTTTTATGATTCTTAAATGAGAAGCCTGATAACGAATTTTTAACCATTGAGGCATTACTTATCTAAAATTATATATAATCAAATTAAGATTTTTTTTTCATTTTATGTTAACTGTTTCTGTTCTTGTAGAGTGTTGCGTAATTTTTGAACGACCTCTGAGCAGAAAATGGTTCAAGTCAGAAAGCTGTTGGTGAAACTTCTATTATTCCCGGGATGCTGCAGGAAATTGATCTTCCCTTGTAACTCACGTCCTTTGGGAACCGAAAGCTTCAATAAACTTTCTAGCATTCGAGCTCTTCAGGTTTCTCTTACGATTATTATTGGCAAATAATTTAGAAAGAACATCTCGCCTACACCTAATTTTAAAAGAATGAAGACATTGTGATAATCTATGATTATTAATATGAACATTCGCAGAGTGAACAAATTAGATTAATCTTTTTATTAAACTAAATTATACGTAAGTGTGTCATTGGGAAACACGTATAATGTCTGCTTTTCCCAATAAATCCACAAATTAGACTTTTCCGGAAGTGGAGCATCAGGTTGACTGCATTTTTTCGGGGTTGGAGCCAAAGCAGATTTTTGGACCACTTCCGGTCATTGCTCATCGACCATTGAACTCTTGGCCCTAAGCAGAAAAGGGGGCGACAGTGCTTGCTCGTCTTTTTCACCACTTTTCTCGCAAACTCGCATCTCTTGGATGAAGTAGCTCGCAGTCGCATTCAATTTTAAGTATGAAAATATAAGTGTACTGTCAAACGGTGTTATTTCGTACATGTGGATTAAATCTGGACATTCCTAAATTGATAGTTTAAATTACTAAAGGTTTACCTATGGTTTACTTAAGGGGGTTTCAAGCAGACTCTAGAACCAGTTAAAGTCCTAACCGGTTCTAGATGCCGATCAACCCCCCCCCCCCCAAGTAATTTAAACTATAAATTTAGGATTGTCGGAATTTACCCCACATGTCCGAAATCACCCTGTTTTACGGTCTTGTTAATTTTAATAGTAAATTAACTCTTTAGACTGACTCAGGAGGAATATATAATACTCATAAAACTATGAAAAACTTATAAATTTATTGCATCGTTAATCTTTTGTTGGTAACAATTATGATTTTATTAATGTATTGTAAAAATAGGAGTTTTAAATTTATAAATGATAATTACGCAAATGTATAATATTTTAATATTTGGGACAATTAGTAAAAAAAAAAAAAAAACAATTAGGATGTCTCTGACCGAAGTAATAATAAACGCAATGCATTTAAATAGTTTGTAAATTAATTCTTTGGATTGACTCAAAAGTTAATGTACTTACGAAAATAAGAAAATGTTATGAATTTAATTAGAAATTTCTCATCGATGATAATTTAATATTATGAACGTAGTAATTGCAAACTAATGTTTTTTAAATAAATATAATTATTAATAACAATAATATCTATCATTTTCCGTTTGATGCATGCATGATTTTATTTTTTTAGTCGTTTACAATTCCTTTGTTCTAAGACGAGTTTTCGCATTAATAAAAAAAGTGTGCAGCTGATAATTTTTATAACAATAATTATGCCAATATGAATAGCACTTGTAAATTGTAAATATAAATGTGTTTAATTAATGCTTTAAACTGGCTACAATTTTCGGAAACACAGTCAAACTTGGATTTAATGCCAATTTAATGCCAATCTCTTTCTTGTTTATCTCTCTAGTTTGTAACACTTGAGTGAGCACCGCAAATACTCCCGCGGCTCCTCTCGCCCAGCCCCTCTACACGGCGTCAATTCTCGGAAACACTAAATGGAGCATCACTAAATCCAGGTTTGACTGTACTCGGATTTCTCTGAAATATTTAAATATATTAAATTCTTTCAATACTAAACGCTTTCCACATTCTAAATTCTCCGAATTCTCAGAATTCCTTAAATTCTCTGAAATTCTTGAATATTCTGAATTCCTGAAATATTCTGCTATCTTTCAAATCCCTGAATTTCTCCTAATTACATGAATTTCCTAAATTTTCTAAATCCTCTGAAATATTTAAAAAACTTTAATTTTTATGAACTCTTTCCATTATTTTGAAGTATTTTGAAATCAGGAATTCTCTAAATTCCAAAATTGACAGGAATTCGAGGAATCCAGATGATTGAAGGAATTCCAAGATTTCAGGGTGTTCCACGGATTTCAAAATAATGTAAGGAGTTTAGGGAATTTAGACAAATTCAAGGAATTCAGATGATTCGGAAAAATGAGGGCAACTGAATTCCTCTAAATTCTCTGAACCAGGGAATTCGAAGGAATTAAGAGGATTTAAAAGTTTAAAAGAATTTAAAAGAATTCTAAGAAATTAAAAAGAATGAAAAGAAGTTTATAGAATTTAAAGATATCCAAATGATAGAAAGGAATTAAATATTGAAAATTACTAATTCTCTACTGGTGTATATATGAAATTAAAATCCTTCACAATTGAAATACTTTTTTAAAGCATTTTAAGGACTGAATATTTTTTAGGTAGCATTAAATGTAAAACTGTGCTTCTCAAATTGTTATTTTTTTACGTGATTAAACTCTGAAATTGAAATCACAGTAATCTTGTTTTATATTTATACATTATTAACTAAAAGTGCCATTTTTGCAGCGCGCTGTAGCGCGCGTATAATTTCTAGTTTTGAATAATGCTTTTTCATCAGAGCTTGGGATTTCTTTCTCTGCGTTGTTGAATTTTCTAGATAGCACAGTGTACGGAATTATGTTTGAAGAAGCTTTTATCTAAGTACAGATTTTACCATAAGGCTTATATAAGAGCTGTAACAGTAAAATAAAATGCAGGAACTTGTGCATTTTTTCTGTCAGTGGGTACTTTTTACTGTAGTCTCTTATTATGGGAAAACTACCCATTATACGATGCTGCTGAATAACATTAGACGACGAAAAACGTGAAGAGATAACCCGGAAAGTCACAATGCAGAATGCTTCTGCTATCCCATTTTTCAGTGGTTATTAACCGTGAAGATATTAAACATAGTAAATGTCTCTTAAAAAGTTTTCAGAGAAAATAGCATGATTCTCTTTTTATTACTTTATACTATATTTAGCGATAGTTATATAAAAGGTTACTGTCATAAATGTTTAAAATCACGATGTTACTAACCAGTAACCTTTGCAATAACTTCACTTTTCTATTCTCAAGCATTAATCTTTCAGGACGATTTGCCATGGTAAAAAAAATACAATACTAGCTTCTACTTTACGAAAATAATATGAACATTCAGGTCTGCAAATTAGAGAAATTTAATTACTTCCAGCTGTCCAGTTTCCAATAATTTCTTAAAGACATTTTACGTCCGACTTATTGATGGCCGCTGTCGATGACAGTATAACATATCTGCAGACTTTATACAGAAAATTAAAATATTTTCGTTTATGTAAAACCAAATTACAGATTTTGATTTCATAATATTTTCTAAAACATCGATCAACCTTATAATTTTTTTATCCGGATGAAGAGTTTAATATATTAAATTACTTTCGGCATTATTAAAAGCAATTGCAGGGTGATATTGGAAAATAAAGTTTTATAATGCATAACAAATATCGAAAATAGTTTATCTGAATTACTAACTTGAATTAATGTATAAAATCGAATGAAACACGAAATAATGAAAAACAAATAAAGCTTTAACAATAATATTCGTTTTCAAACTCGTGCACAATAGTGCATGCGTTGTTTGAAATACTACCTTTGAAATAATTCGTTGTCTGCGTGTACAATGTACATTGTATAACAATAACCTCGACATACCAGAGATTCATTTACAGAATTATATTTATCCATTGTGGAAAATGCAGTCAATAACATGATTCAGTTTGATTGTGTAATAAACCCTGAACACGGAAAAACCATTACCAAATCCTTTCCTATAGAATTTACTTTTTTTGTTATCAGATACCACGAATCAGTCCAATCATTGTTTAATACCTATAAAGAATAAATAAATGAAATTCATATTAATTCAACATTTAAATTCCTTTTAACCACAAAAATTCAACTTTCAGAACAATTTCTTACAAATTTTAAGAGGGATGTGTTATACATCGACTTTGGAAGCATATCGCTTACACGTACTTTCTTCGAAAGTTTTGTGAAAAATATGACTTATGTGGTATGTCTGCATTCGTAAAATGATATATGTTAATGTATTATCAAATGTGAAATAATGTTCATTATATTTAAAATATGGTTGGCCAAAGTCTTTCTGAAAAGAATAATGTATATAAAAAAGTTATTGCTTTTAAAATAAATATTAAAAAACGTGCATAAACGAAAAGCGTTTTTGGGGTATATTTAAGGCAAGTTGTAGGGTTACCACGTAAGATGTATATGATGCAGAATGATCTCCAGAATCTGACGGTATAAGGTATTTTTTCGAATTTGTGGTCGTTCTCGAAATATTGTTAATGAAACATTTATTATAAATATTTCTGTATTTCCTAAAATTATTGAAATTTGAAACAATTTGTTTTTGAAATTATTAGGTGCTATGCAAGTCAACAATGTTGAACCTATGAATTAATTATATTATATCATGTAGAAAATTACTTGTGCACATTCTCGCATCTGGCCCATTGTCTAAATAAACAAGCAAGATTAATACATAATCAGATTTAAAGGAACTTGCTTGAAAAACTTGTTCTTGATTTATATCGATAAGCATTGAAATAGACTATTACAATAAGCGTTTTTTCCATTTTTTGCAAAAAGTAAAAGGCATGCCAAAAATTGCCGAGGACAAGAATTGTTTATTTTAACAGCATCTAATAGTTTCAAAAATAAATTTGTTCGAATGCCGATAATTTTAGGAGACAACATTTAGAAAAACGTTAGATACAGACAGGTACAGAGAAAGTTTCTCAAAAAGGTTTCAAGGGGTGTCAATTTGCTTTGCGAATGATGAAATTCGAGTTTAAATTAAATTCTGAGAATTGAGAACAAGGAAATAAGTATTATCAATTTTTTTGTATATTTACATGAATATAATTTCTTTAAGATTCTTCAGAAATAAGAAAAGATTTTTTTATTATATATTTCAGATTTATCAAAAAAGAATGTACAAAATCTCGAAGAATTTTTGTTTATTTTATAGGATTTTACAAAATCCTAAGAAATATTCGAGTCTTTTTGAAAGATGTTAGGACTTTTAAAAGTTTGGAAGATATCAAGAAATATTTAATACATTTTTGGAGTTTTTCTTCAAGTGTTGACAAATCATTCAAAATATAAAAATAATTGCCTTATCATCTTGTAAATTTTTCCAGAAAGTTCGTTTTTTAATTTTGTCTTAATAATCTTTAAAAATTATTCAAATTTTTGCGATTTTTTTTAAATCTGCAAAATTAAATAAATTGCTTTAAATTCTTTCAGATTCTTCTTTGGCAATTTTTGAAATATTTTTAAATAATCTCTTAAAATCAATTTTTCGAAATAAAAAATTATTTAAATTTTTTCTAGGAACCTAATAAATTTGTTCATTTTTGCTAAACTTTGTATAATTCTTTAAAAAACTTAAAAAAAATTTAATTATTTTTAAACCGTTTGAAAACTTCTGAATACCTCTTAACAAACAATTATTAAAAAATTTCCCATGAATCTTATAAGAACATTTCTTGGATTTTGACACCCTGCAAAATTCAATTTATCTTATACATGTTTTGAAATCTTCCAAACGTAATATTATTCTTTTAAAATAAAACCTAAACCATTTAAAAATTTTTTCTCAGAAATCTTGGAAAAAATTTAATTTTATTAAATCTTTCAATTATAAAATAGCTTACAATTCTTTTTAGTTTACAAATTATAGTGTGATGGCAAAATTTTCGAAACAGAATTATTTCCGATTATTAAAAAGTCATTAACAATTAAAATTGTCTCTTCTATCAATAATTTTTAGAAACATTCATAAATAAATTTTATGATTATTGATTTTTATATGCAAAGTTGATGATGCATAAAATGCACAAATTAACAATTTTAGGTAATCAAATTAAAGCCCCCCCCCCTTCATATAAAATATCGTGACAAAACAAAAACTCCCTTCCCTTTTAAACGATACATAATATGTGAACGCTGCCTAACTCACTCGAAGGCTAATTCCTCGACATGTGAAGATTATTTCTAAAATTAAAAAATTAATAGGTGTAGATCCTTAATGAAAACATTTAATTATATAAAAGAATTGAAGCAAAAGAAAAGCCACGAATAATTAATGCAAGAATTGAAAAATGAATTGCGAAGAAAAATGTTTAAAGATCAACTGGGATTGCAAATATTAACCGATTTTTTTTCAATTTTTTTATTTTATTGTGATAACAGAACGGAGGTAATGCATAGATTATTAAAATTCAACTGAAAAAATAGTACAAAATTTTAATTTTTCTCTACTGGATCGAATTTTTAAACAATGGGAAGGTTGCACCAAGCCAGAAACCGTTCGTTCGCTAGCAATGGGGTTCCGCCGACTAAAGCAACATGACCTTCCAATTGTGATTAGAATGGAGTCGGTTGAGATCAATTGAAATTTTGTAAAATATTAATAGGCAAATTTTAATAGGCTACATTACCGTAATTATATTATTACGAGAAAATCCAAAAAAAGATAGGAAAAAATCGATTAATATTTGCAATCCCAGTTGATCTTGAATCATTTGACTGACTTATTCACTCTATTTAGTTTTCGTTGGTGCACGTAGGAGACCAGAATCCGTAGAGGATTATTTCGCTAGGTCTGCATAAAATTTCGTTAGGGTTTTGACCTGCAGTTTGCCTCCCATGTGACCGTAAAATTTCTATCACAATAAACACTTTTTTACCAGCTCTTTTTAAGCTATCTGATGCCTCTCACTGCTGTCATTGGCCAAGACCATTTTTTTGACGTCCAAAACCCCAACCTTAAAGGCGTGATTATCATACTTCTGTCTCTCTCGCACATTAAATTTAGAGTTCCCACGCTAGTGCACAGCCCTCTTAAGTTTTAAACTTCAACATAAACGAGCAAATTTAGACTAGCAAATATTTTTTGCGAGTGTTTTTGTCTCTTCTGATTTCGATTTTAAACTTAGACTTTTATTAAATGACATCCTTCAATTACGAAATTACTTCGGGGGGGGGGGGGGGGGGGGGGGGGGGGGTTGAATTAATAATCCTTAATTAGGTTTGAAATTTCCACGATGACAATAACGTTGTTATTCGAGGTTTGAATTATTACAATAACAACAAAGAGTCATTAAGTATCAAGAATGAGATTTTGATGCCCTTTCCTTTAAATGGATGGTGATAAATCAGATAAAATTAACGACAATCGGAAAGCGATTAAGTCCTTTTAAGTGGGGTAGATGAAGTCGTTAAGGACATATATCACTTTCCACTTCTGATTTGAGGGTCTGTACTTCGCGCGAGTTCATACCTGCCCGACCAAGAATTCCGTTATCCGAGACTATTCGAGAGTGGTGAAATTGCATGGGGTAAAAATTCTTGCGGTATTTCTATTAGTGGTTTGGGAAACCTTCGCGGGCATCGTACTCGCGGAAACTATTTTCCGATAACGACCAACGTTCGAGCTGTGTACGCAGCAAGGTACATTTGTTCCGGACTTTCGCCCTGATTGCACGGGACACCCCCACCGTTTCCTGGAATGCATATTTTACCCTTGCTGACAGATTTATTGCGGACACGGTTACTCGGCCGTGTCTGCATCTTCTTCCTCTTTTTTTCCTTCGCTTTTTCTGACTACCCCTCACTTGGACTCTGTTTTACTTTTCTTTTTACACTTTGCAATTGTTGCATCACATTTTCTGATCTCACAATAATTATTTGTGAATGCAATTATTAATTATTTCGAATGCAATGATTATAATCATTGCATTCGAAATGTGCTTAATGAGTTGCAGTATCTAAATGAGAAGCAAATAATATGAGCATATTAAAGATATTCAAGGTTTTAGCTCCCTGCCCTCTAAATTTCCATTACCTAATATTTTGTCTAATTTCTTTGAGTATCACTGATGAGTGGACCAAAGAAGTATCTGCGATCAGATGGATTTTCAAGGGCAATTTGAATCTGATCTTAAAGTTTTTTACTGTGAAAGAAAATAGGCAGTGTATAGATGTTCGGTGCCGGGCGCTTGGTTCGTATCCGGTAGATTGCTCTGATTGGTTTCACGGCAGAGGGCGGGGTCCGCCGGACAGCAGTGTCGAATACGGCATTTGACTTACAATTGCTTATTTTCTTGAGACGTTCATGAGGCATAACCTCAAAATTTAACTTTTTTCACACACTTGAATATGTAATTGTTTATTGAAAATGGGTTATTTGATGTTTTCTATTTTATCTTTCCTTATACATTTACTTTATCATTGTTTTATTACTAAGAACCTTTTCATATAGTTCTATTTGTGGGAGTTATTGCTAGTTATTACTTTAGAAGTGTATAAATTATTGATTAGTATCACTAATTGCATTCATTGTAGAGAATATTTTTAGAAATACAGTAAGTCACGTTAACGATAAACAATAAATTAAACATGATCAACGAACGGAGAGTTTTTATACGTTGTTTATAATTTCGACTTATTTTTATAAACAATTGTAAAAATAATAAACATGTCCTGCCGGATAATACAATATCATAACAGGGACCTTACTTCAACATTGTAGTTGATTCCATAGAAAACAATATTGTGTTTTCATTAAAAACGGCCTCAGATTAATTTGCTTATTAATTTGTTTTAATTATGAATTGTTATAACAGCAAAGTATTACATCAAAATCTCATTTTTTATTACTAATTGTTTATTATATAAAAAAAATAACTATAGAGAGCTACTAGGCAGACATTAGGAATTTATTTATCTGAAAAAACGAAATCTATATGTTAAAAAATGGCAAAGCAATGCATTTGTTTATTTAATTTGTTTAAGTAAATAGAATTTTTTTCAATCTTCCACTTTGAAACACACATCTGAAGTAGCTATATATCACTCTTACTAAATATCTATCTTTTGCTGATCTATTTGTTTATACAAATTGTAAACAATTTTTCAAATATCTGTTACTGCTGGAAATCATTGAAGACAAATTTCACTACCAATTCTGTGTAACTTTGCATGAATTGGATAAATTCCCACAAAGTGGCATTTTCGAAATTTAAAAAAAATGAATTTTCATTGTTAAATAAAAACATTAAGCAGTTTTTTTTACAATTATGCCTCCACTACTTTGCTAGAAATTGAATAAGCTTTAATTTAAAAAAAAATCAAAGTGAATGACTATTGCTTGTTTAAAACAGTTGAAGTAAAACATAAAAATGTTGATTGTTAACACTCACCTTATTCTTTTGATGCCTTTTCCATTTGATCGAAAGGGTTTACGCCCATGTTTACAAGAAAATTTAATCTCATAATAAATAAGATTTGGATTGATATATTTATTCACTCTTGGCTTTCCGATCTTGCGGCTGTCTCTTTTCGAACACTTCGAAAATGTTTCTTTTTCGTAATTGTGAAGCACAAGTTCCACATCTTTATAAGATATAAAACGATTACCGGTCTTGAAGGGCATTTCTATGCGTACATAAAAATAGCAAAAATTAATTATAGATTAGTTAACTAAAAATTTAACTTTCTTTAAGTAGTTAATCGTCTGTTGTTTTTATATCGATAATTTGAGGATAAACGTTTTAACTGAGCTTTTCTAAACCGGCTCATTTCCATACAAAATTTGTGTACATAAAAATTCAGTTGGATTTACACATATAAAATGTTACATTGTGATAATTAATAATCGATTATTATAAATTCTAAGAATACGTACTGAGCGGTTATATTACAGCGAACAATACCACTTGGGACAATACAATCCCACTTGGGACAATATAACAAGCACGTCACAAGAAAATAAGAAATGTACTAACTCGAATGCCGTACTCGATGCAGATGTCCGGCAGACTCCGCCCACTGCCGTGCAACCAATCAGAGCAATCTACCGGATACGAACCTAGCGCCCGGCACCGGGCGTCTATACACTGCCAAGAAAATAAATTCTGTATAGACCTACAGATTTTCGAAAAAGTTCTTTGGAACTTTTTTTAATCTAATAAAACAAAAATTCGTCAAATTAGGTGCTATGGGCTTACAAAAAGAGTTTCGTAGCCTGATAAAACGTTAGTTTAGTTGCTCAGATGTCCTTCTCTTCCCCCTATCACTCCCCCTTCTTTCCCGTCTCGTATATCATTCCCTAATCTCGATCCCTCTCCCACTCCCCCTCATTTAGGCTCCCCTCTCACCATCCTCCTCCTCCCCTCCTATTACGCTCCCCACTTACTTTACTTTCCGTTCGGACTTCCCCATCACTGCAGTGTGGCTCTGTAGGATAAAGAAATTTTTAAAAATTAGTGAAATTTTTTTAAATAACTATATGGGTGAAAATGATTTGATGGAGATTTGTACGTTTCGTCCTGTAATTTTTTACTTTTTACCATTTATAATCAAATCCAATGTTTGAAAAAGTGATTAATAAAAGTCAGTAAATAATAAATAAAAATTATGAAAGTACGTTGAAAATAAAAACTGAAAGCCAATCCCTGTGAAAGCTTTTTCATCCCATTTTTTTTATAATAAATCCCATCTATTTCTTAACGACTGCAATCTACTGGGAAATATTCCTGCATTTGGCTTTACTAGCTGCAGGCATATTTGGAATGAATCTAAATATTTGATGAAAAACAGCACTCTTCAAAAATGAAAAAAATTTCTATGCATTTTGTTATTATATGAAAAAAATCGAGATAGCTTTTCTCAAAACTAGCTACGGCTGATTCTGCAGAATGTTATCAACTTTTATCAGAAAAAAACGTATTCTGATAAAAAATGTACAATGAAAATCAATTCCGAAATTTTTGCATTGATTTTCTGGCTGATATAGGATAATTTCATATTTAAACAAAATCCCCAGAATCAATTAAGCAATACCATAAGCCTGGGCTAACCAACACATGCTGGCGAAATCGGGCCACTCATAATTTTAATTTGCTCTTAGAATAGAGTTAGAAATACGTGCTGTTTAAAAAAATTTAGCTTCCCTTCAACTTTTCAGTTAGAGCAAGGTAATAATCAATTAGTTTTAAGAAGAATCATTGTTTAAACAATTTCTTATTACTTATGACTACTTTCTATTATAATTATGATAAAAAGTTTGAGCTTTTCCTGAAAATTTTAACTTCCCTGTAGTTTTTTAGTTATGAACATATAATAAATAAACATCAGAGAGCATCATTATTTAAACAATCTCTTTCTTTTTTGTGGATTTATCCGTCTGAAATAGAATCAGATATTTGAAATATTCTTCCAAATTTTCTACATGGGTCATAATATTAAAGGTAACTTTTCCTTAACCTTTTTCTCTGATTTAACATTTTTTAAACGTTCGAAAAAAATAAAAACATTTTATTTTGAAAAAATGAATTACTTAAAAAAAATTTTTGTTGTTATTTAGTCAATATTACTTCATGACTAAAACGCCAAAGAAAAGCTGAAATAAAAAAAACTACAGTATTCTAGAATTTCTATAAAGTAAGATAATTACAAATAATAATAAATTGTTTAGATTATTATATTTTTTTACTTTAAGTAATTATTACTTTACTTTAATTAAAAAGTATACAAAAAGTGGAAACTTTCAGAAAAAGGCCTTAACTTTCTATCATTATTGTAAGAAAATATTGGTATAAGTAAAGATACATTGTTTAAATAATTACATTTGCTAAATTAAATTTATTACAGCCAGACTCTAATTGAAAAATGTACAAAAAGCTGAATTAAAAAAAACGCAACTTTCTATTATTATTTTTTTTAAAGAGAATATTAAATTTATGATTTTTAAAAAATATCCTTCTAAAAATAGAAATAATAGTAAATAGTTTAAACAATTATGTTTTTTAACTTGTATTAACAGTATATCATTGTAACTGAAAAGTGGGCAACAAGTTCTAAAGGAGGATGGTCCTCGGCCACCCGACCTAAAGCAGTAAACAAATTGTAAAAATTAAAAAAAATATCAAAATTTTAAATTAGCTTGATTACAGTAGGTAAGCAGTACTCTTAGCGCGTTAGTTGCCTCAGGTTGTGTATTGCGTCCAAATCTAACATAAATGGTTCATGCGGCAATGCTCCAAACGTTTCTTATATCCGAAGTTAAGTGTAAAATAAAAAACTCGTTATAAGTTTACAACCTCAGTTTCCTTTTCTTAATCGAACTATCAACCTACAAGTGCTCTTTTAATTTCTTCCTCCCAGTTACGATGTAAACTTTAATCATGGCACTATCTTTATATTCGATCTATCCAAGTGTAAAGCACCGCCACGTGACCGCAATACCCGGAATTCATTTGTGAGAGCTTCCAGAGTCTTGCACAAGCTGACGTTCAGTGTAATTGCACCAAGTATTATTGCAATCTGCTGCTGAATATTCCACGTATTTTTTATACCTCTTCGTGTCAATTATGGCATATTGTGATTATTTAATTGTACTATAACTCACAAAAGTGGGTATTCTTTTAGAAGAAAATATCACTCTTATAAACTTCAAATAACTGAACTAGTTTTTAAAAATCTTTGCAAGCTATGCACCCTTAAGATTTGTTGAGCATGTATAAACTTTATTTCACTAAAAAATTACTTGCAAAAATTAGAAAAATTTAAAAACTAAATGCTCAGAACCTAAATGAATTTCTAAAGTATTGTCAATTTTTATTAGATACATTTTAAGGATGAGGAATTTTTCGAAATTGTATGATTCTTTGCAAAGCTTTTAAACATTATTTTCCGTTTTTTATCTTATTCTAGTCCCTCGTATTCTCAAGATATTCATCGGACTATCTAGAATTTTACACTGGTTATAAGAGACTTAAAACGAAACCTTTAAGTTTCAGTAACCAGGGTCATCATAAGTCAGCAATAACTCAGAAATTAGGAAAAATTCAGGGATATTCTTTTAGTCACTTGTAGACACTTTTCAAATCACAGTTTTTTAGTAATTTTTTAAAGATGAAGCTACTGTGGTTACTTTTTGAAATAAAAAGAATACTTTATAATGTTTGAAATCCTTTGAAATCTTTTGAAATCTTTTGAAATCACTTAAACCTTTTCAAAGGTCTTGAAAAGGAATTCCCGAGTATGTGAATGACTTTAAGCGATTTAAAAAAAATTGCTTGGCTTTTAACGAAATTCCGAAGATTTGGAGGGACTATATTTGAGTTTTAACTATGGGAGAGCTTACGATTCTGGAGTGTCAAAATTGTAAGGCTAGATTCGCTATCTCAGAGTGTCAAGTTTACAATACTGAATATAGAAAATGGTTAAATCTATTATTTTCATATACTCAAAAAGATTATCTTGTTAGTTGAAACAACTATCGCGAATAATCAAAACTACTATATTTTATAATTGAACCGAGTATCGCGGGTAGTCAAATCTTTGTTTTTAAATTATTAAAATAATGATTAAAAAATTAATTTTGCCACATACCAGAAAGATCACGTAATGTGGGTATATTGCCAGTTACATATATCTTGTGTTATTAAAACCCCACGCCAGTTAATGAGAAATATTTATGTTTTATTTTTATGGATAACAAATATACTGGGGTAAAAATTACACATCTCTTTTAGAATAATATTCAAATAGGTATTCAACCACAGATCGAACCATGATGCTTTCGAGCGTCGTGGTCCAAATTCTCTCACGACTTGAGAGCGAGTCGGCCATCAAGGTTGGTCAAAAGATATGCTTTCAGGCCCTGCAAATATTTAAAATTTAAATTTATAGAGATTACGGAAAGATAGCACAAGATGAAATGCATTTTCAATAAAATAGTTGCATTTTTAGCAACAAAAATTGTCTACGTTAAGAAAAAGAAAAAAAAATAGATTTAACCTAATAGTAACATTTTCAACACAAAAGGACGAATTTTTATGACAGAAGTTGAACTTGTAGCAAAACAGTTTTTGGTCAACCGAAAAAAGACACCATTTTAAACCAAGAAAGATGAATTTTCTACCATATAAATTGTATGATTAATTAAAAATAATGAATGTTGAATTTTCATCCAAAAAGTTCATTTTCTACCAAGAAAGATAAATTTTTTACAGTAAAAGATAAATTTTCAAGAAAAGAGTAAAGTTTTTAGGCTAAAAAGTCAAATTTTTTAGAAAACAGTAGAATTTTGATTTAGAAAAGATTATTTTTTAACAAGATAGTTCAATTCTCAACAAAAAAGTTGAACTTTTCGGAAACAAGAATAATTTTCTATCCAAAAAGACGACTTTTTAACAAAGTATATGAATTTTTTATACAAACAAGATTAACTTTCACCCCAAAAAGACCGCTTGTTAACAAAATATATGAATTTTCTATAAAATAATGATAAAAATTTTCTAATAAACGTTCGAACTTTTAACTTATAGAATATTCAGTATGAGGTTCGAACTAAAAATGGAATACTCATATCTTCAGATAAAAACTGTAATAAAGAAAACTTTGAAAAAAAACGAATGTTCAGAAAATTTGTTAAATTTTTAACGAAAAAAATGAATTTTCAACGAAGATTAATTTTCTATAACAAAAGAGAAATTTCCAACTTATCCAATAAACTGGATAAAGTTTTTATCAAATATAAAATAGTTACATTATGAGATAAAAAAAATCGTTTTTAACAAAACATAAGTATTTTTTCTACAAAGTTACAAAATTAAAGAAAAATGAATTTTTGAATAACAGGATTAAATTTTTAACCAAAGAGATGAGTTTTCACATAAAATGGTGAATATTTGGACCAGAAAGTCGAATTTAAAACAAATACAGATTTTACATTCCTGAAAGAATAGAAGTTGAGCGAAATACTTTAGAGGCATACATTTTTTACTAAACAGTTTATTTTTAACCAAAAAGTTGCATTATAATCATTTAATTTTTAGTAAAAAAAGTTATTTTTTAACCAAAAAGTATAAGTTTGCAACGAATTATGTAGTAGTTTGTATTTCAACCAAAACATTTGTTAATTTTAAGTCATCAGCAGTTTAATTCTACCAAAAAATTTTACCTAGGAATAGATCGATGATCTGTTGGCTGCACTGCCAACTCTTCATGAACTCTACGTAATTGTGTCCTATCGATGTCATATCCTGCAAAAGAACGTTAAAAGGCATTGAATCATATCATAGATTATTTTTATTTTTAAAATAATGTAAGTAATTAATAAAGTAATCACAGTAATACAAATTTAAACATTGTTTTGTCCTAAACCTAATCTCAAAATTGTTAGTCCCGAAAGTTCTCGACACTTCTGCATTAGGTAAAATTGATACTTACCATTCCTAATCACAGCGAATCAGGGAAAATGACAGGAAATCGCAGATATAATTTCAAGTACAGAACACACTTCGCAAAACGCAAACTTATAATAGAGATAACCGAAATAAGCTCCTTTTATGGTCGCGTTCTTTACTGTATTGTGAAGTTTACGCATTATTTATCGATGTCAGTGTCGAGTTGATTATTCTTGATAGTGAATTTGGCCTATCTCGAATGGCACAAGTGACTGAAAACAAAATACTTAACTTAAACATCCCAGAGTTTTAATTCGATCATCCCTGGTAGTAAGTTTGACCTACTCGTACGTTCTAAAGGAGTGAAGACAGGGTATTTAACTTGACCATATTGGAGTTTCGATTTGATAATCCCTGGTCCTAAGGCTGATATCATAGGATTTCAAAGATTTTTAAGTATTTCAAAGTATTTCCAAGGATTTTGAAAGCTGTGGTATATCCTAAAAGATTCCAAGGAATTTTCAATCGATTTCAAAAATGAAAAGACATCTATACACATTAAAAAATATGTATGGTAGTTTAATATTTTATGGATTTTTCAAGAGCTTCAAAACTTTTCAAAGTATTTTAAAAGACTTCAAAGCACTTTTACTGATAAAGGATTTGAAAGAATTTTAAAACATTCTAGGTTTTTTAAAACTATAACGAGCCTTTAAAATCTTTTAAAAGTTTCATGGGATTTCAAAATATTTTGAAGGATTTGAAATATTTTAAGTTATTTGAAAATATTCCAAGGAATTTTAAATTTACTCGGGTGATTTAAACAGATTTCAAAGGATTTGATGTATATTAGAGTGTTTAAAAAAACTCACGTTTTTAACAAAATTTTAAGGGATGTCCAAAGATTGTAATGATTATGAAGTTATGAACCTATGAACTTTTAAAATATTTAAAGAAATTCCGATGAATTTCTTCAGATTTCCAAGGATTCCAATGAATTTAAAAGCTCTCAAGCTGTTTTAGTCAATTCTCCAGGATTTCAGGAAATATCAGCTTTCACAGATTTTCACAGGATTTTATAATATTCTAATGAATTTAAAGAAATTATTCACAAGGGTATAGGGATTTCGTATAATTTTAATGATTCAAAGAGATTACACATTTTTGTGTGCAATTCATTTTTACCTTTTTGGAATGTAACCTGAACCCCTATTAATTTATCCTTGATTCTTTAAAAGCCTTCCGAGTTATTTAAAGTTTTTTTTTTCATTTTTTTAACTCACCTAAATACTTCAAAGCCCACTTAATTTTTAGCTTTAAAATTAGTTATATCCGTTGGTTTGTTTCTGTAAATCGGTATTTTTTTTACTTTTTCAAGTAAATAGACTTGTTTCAGCCAATAAATTGAAATTTTATTTGGAATTTTTAATTAATTTATTACATTTATAAAAAATTGGGCATAAAAAGTCTTAGAAGATTACGCTATAAGTCATTAATATTAATATTGAGGAAAAATGATAAATGAGTCAAGGAAGTTTGAAAATGAAGTTTTGCGACCACCCTGTGTTAGGCTGTTTTTAATTAATTTGACTAATTTCAAGAAAGCCAATCTTTTATGGTCCATTTTTTCAAACTTAATAGAGGAGCAAGTGTTAATAGCGAAACTTGCATAACTAAGCTCTTTCATGGTATTACGAGTAGAACTTTATCTCTGAAACTTCTCTGCTGCGGAAACTCGTGTCGCTATGTCTCCTGGAGAGAGAAGAGAATGTTGGTGGATTGTTTTTCGGTTCTCATTAAAATTTATAGCGAAGTTTGTAGATAAGTGGTTTGGCGACCAGGGACCTGTTCGAGAGAATTGCGAGATGAAAATCGAGAGTTGAGCGATGGAGGACCCGTAAGCCGTGCCGCAATGGTGAGATGTGTCAAGCAAAGTTTACAAGTTAATGGACGTTAAATCGTGCGAGTAGAACAGAACGGCCTTGTCGAGCATAATGGTAGATAACGGTCTGCCAGTGGCTAGGAAGCTACCAAGTGCTTCACATTATCGTCATCAGACGACAGCATCGATGAACGTCAAACCTGAATTGCGAACGAGTTAATTTTCACGAACCTGTCTATCCAAGTGCGGGTGTTAGGCAAGTAAACAACGCTGATTTTAACGAGGTCAGTGCCGATATGCATGAAATACTCAAATCTGCCATCCCGACGAATAAACTGTATAACTGCATTCGGAGCAAAACGAAATATTCACAGTGAAAAATGGAAGTGAAAAATTGGGGCTATAGTGTAGTAGTGGATGTATTTCATATTTTCATTACTGTTTTGGCGTTGAGAAAAAATTAGAGTTTAAAATTAGTTGATTGATTCAGGTAGATCGCGGTATGAATTTCTTCAGGCAACTAAATAGATTACAGTTCGTTCACGGCCTGACCACTCTAGTACACTAATACAGAGTCCAATCCATAACAGGAATCAGTCCTCATCTCGCAACAGTGAAGAATGATCGGCCAAGAAGTATTTCTATTTTTTTTTAGACAAACATTTTTTCATGAAAGACTAGTTTAATTTTTTCAAAGGTTGATGTACTTAAATTATAGATGATTAGTGTGTAGTTTTATATTTCGTGTAGACTGCACCATAAGATTGTAAATACATCCTGAAGAACTTTTTATAGCGTGAGAATTTCTCTAACTTGCTAATTACTGCAAGTCAACAGTATTGCAATTTCCTTTCGTGTCACGTGCTGGCAATCGCCAGGGAGTCTCTCGATTAACTAGCAGAAGCCAAACGTAACGGTTCCCTGGCCTGGCCGAAGCGAAGTCTAGTCGATCCGGTCAAGGGACTGGACTCCGCTCTTTGGTGACTGCCGCGACTGTGTCGAAATTCGTGCTACAAACGTGACATGCAAATTGCTTTAATTTATATGGAGAACTCGAGACTATTGTTTGGCCGTTAGAAACTGGCGGCCAGATTGGAGGCGGTTTGAGGCCAGTGAACGTGCCTGAGGATTGGTTACCCGACTATGCACTTAGGAATTCCACAAACACCTGTACGAATCTCAGTGCAAATGTTGCTCTGTGTGTTTCGTCGGGGGTAGTTGTCTGGTGCCTGGCTCCATCACAAGTAGACGTTTCCAACCCTCTGTTTCACAAAAGCAAAAGCGTAACGTACTAGCCGCCTGTTATTCGGGCTTTCAATCTCGACTTTGAATTTTTGAATAAAAAAGATGATTTTAATAAAATAGTTGAATTCCCAAGAAAATGATCAAACTATCAAGAAATGAGTTAAATTTTTGACCAAATAGCTTAGTTTCAACCAAGATGATTAATTTTCTGCAAAAAGACAAATTTTTAACAAAACGCTTAAATTTTTAACTGAATAGTTGGATTTAAAACTAGAAAATATAAGTTCGCAACCACTTAAATTCAATGAAAAATATAAATTTTTAACAGACTAGTTTAATCATCAACTAAATAGATGAATTTTCGATCAAGAAGATTAATTTTCTACCCAAGTAGAAGTTTAATTTTCAACCAAAATAGTTGAATTCGTAACAAAAAATATGAATTTCCAGAAAAAAATTATTCTTTAATCAAACAGTTCAATTTCCTACTAAAGCGATAAATCAACAACAACGAAAAATGTACTTTTGATTAAGTAACTCAACTTTAAACCAAGTTCTTGATAAAAAAAAAAATTTTCAAGGAAATATGTAATAGTTAATATTGCAAAGACAAAAGATTTTAAATAAAAAAATACGAATTCTCAACAAACTATATGATTTATCAACGAAGAAGATTACTTTTTGTCAAAAATAATTATTCATGAGCAACAAAAATGCAAGAAAAGAGTTGAAAATTTAAACAAAACGTCGAATTTTTAACTAAAAGGTTGATTTTTTCATAAATTATAAAATACATTCTTCAATACGATTATTTAAATATAGACGACACAAAGAATGTAGGCCAATAGAGGAAAGTCCGATAACATCTTTAATTACTGACTTTTATTTAACCTAAACCCATTCCATCACATTTATATAAAGATCTTGGTTTCTGAATTATAGAATTTTGTGAAACATAAATTTAAAACGAACATGTTTGCATATGTTTTAGAAATGTTTACATGTACCGAAATAATATGTCTATTTTTACCAAAATTTCTGTGAAAATAACTCCTTTCTCATGCTCCGCTGTTCATACCAAAAAAGTCCGGGTATTTCTACCAAATTTTCAGAACACGTAAAGCACGGCTTACTAAAATCTTAAATCCTTCCCAAAGGGAAAAAGTGTCTGACACAAAACTCAGTGAAATTCAAAGATTTAATACAAAAGTGTTACAAACTGTCAAATTTCCTTTTGGAATAATGAAATATCGTTCAATCTCTAATTATTTCATATAAAATATAAAGCGTGATTTGGTAATATTTTATACTCAAACTAAAAATCAAATGAATCACAGTCGAAAATAATATTACTGTTTTTTTCCCAGTTCTTTGTTGGTTTCTAAAAAATCGCGGTTATTTTTCGGTTCCACAGTTCAGTGGCCACCTTAGCCCATATATAAATATAGGACACGATTATTTAAGTAAATTATGCATTTTTCTAAATATTTCTCTCGTATATTAATCGAGTGGTTGCATGTATTAGATATTGTGGTAAACCACAGTAGTTGGTCTGACATATCGCGTATTGTTCTACTGGTTAGTAGTAATATCCAGCAGGGCTCCATTCAAGATTTCACACAGTTCATGACCTTCATCTGCATTTAATTAAACGTTTACCATTCCTTTCCAGAAGTTAATGACAATCTCTACATACCACCTTTTATTGCTTTACGAATAGTTTTTATTTCATAAGT
>NC_046662.1:77273917-77275271 GCF_010883055.1 Belonocnema kinseyi | reverse complement strand
ATATAATTAGTTCTAATGGATGCAATTCCGTGAAGATACACTATCATCAAAGGCAAAACATCATACGCATTCATCCAACCAGGTTTAAAAAGAATCATAGTAACAATCGTGAATTATAACGATAAAATATATAGCAAGATTGATCACGATAAATCACACAATGATACATTTCAAAATATAGAGTGAAGTTTCAATATAGCTTATGAAGAATAGAATTTATACCAGGAGTATGTGTTATCATAGGAGATGATAACAATTAATCAGTGGAGATCTCTCACCCTAACCTTGAAAATGGATAATCAACACAGGTCTTCCGGTTACCAGCCGAGTACTCTTACCATTAAGCTACTAGTGAGATCGTGTGTTTCTGAAAAAAGGCTCCTCTAACGATCTCTTTAGCACCTTAGTTAAAAGAGCATCCGACCGCCAATCGGAAGACCTGGGGTCGATTCCCAATAGAGCGAAAGGAGAAGATTTTTTTCAGAAAAATATTTTAATTAAAAAAATTAATTCATAGCCTTCACGGACAGTAAAAGAAATCCCCACTGCTCGATTGTTACCATATCATATGATAGTACAAATTTCTCGTAAAATTGACGTATATGAAACGTAACTATACATGCTTCTTCGATCCCGATAAATACGAGAAACGCCGCGTTACAATAAAAATGCTCACATGAGCAAAACACAATTGACACTTCAAAATTCCGTGATCGTATGATTGCTAATGTCTCTTCCCTCCAATTATTCCTACTAATTGTCTTATTACACAAAATGCGTCATCAATCTTACGATGAGTTTTTAGATAAGTTACCGCTCACGAACTCACCGACTTCGCCCATACCTATCGATTGATTTTAGGAGCTTAGATATAAATAATTCGCCTCAATGTTTCCACGACAACTAGCATTACTAATCGCAATTCATGTGTTTCACGCTGGTGCATCGGCTGATGTTCGTGGCACCTCCGACCCGACCAATTCCATAATTCATCGGTTATATACGAGTCTGATCCTCTTACCACCTATCCCGTATATACGCAAACCAGGATGAGAGAATGGGATTGGTCGACCAAGCTCGCCATAACCTAGAGCCGAAATGATGTCATTCGTACATTGCCGTTGTAATGGTTTCCACACTGAACGTCCATCGGATGAAAACCAAGCTACAGACGCAGAGTGACAGCACGCGGGATTATTAATGCGGGTTATAATTAAATTTTGATGGCATCAGCCTACTCAAATTAACCTGCATTAACGGGCTACAATGAGTGTAAACAGGTTGCTAGCTATGTGTCTCCAAGTTATAATCCTTTACCGACAATCCGCACGAAAAGAGCGGGAGGGAAGGTCTA
>NC_046662.1:77265964-77273817 GCF_010883055.1 Belonocnema kinseyi | reverse complement strand
TATCGTTCCACCACTAGCTGTGGGAAATGAATCAACATGGATGCGTACATCGGTTTCCAGTTAGCTACCAAGGTTGAATGATTAAATCCAGGAAACTGCGTTCCCTCGGGCAAAGGAGGCTGTTAGAGAATGTTCAATTTAATCATCTTAAACTAGACTAAACATCAAACTAGAAACAGATTAGCATTCCAAATACAAGGTCTTGACTGAGATCTTTAAAGAAAATCAAAACATATGCCCTAATCTATGATTCAACACAGAGTTATGTGTAAACCCCTTATCGCGGTCTAACATGTTTACACATCAATAATAATGTGATCTTTCTAAAATTTTAATGGAACATCATCATCTGCTCAATGCGAAGACTGAAGGCACTTATAATATTCATTCTTGCCTCTCTCTACCCATGCCATATTTATATTTGAGTAAAAATAAAAAAGTTGGAATTATTCCATTTTGAATTGAATGAAACTTTTCCGATTTTCAAGTAACCATTCAGTGAAACGATTTCAAGATATATCGTTTGACCTTTTTCTTTGGAAGGTATCAATTGGAAGTTCCCAGTAGATAGGCAACAGATTACAAATTGACTGAGGCGAGGTTCCTGGTATGTTTCTAAATGAAGGATTCCGTACGTTTCTTGTATGCGCGGTCCATTGGGCGAATCAAGAGTTACGGGTGATAGCTCGGAGGAGAACACGACTAACGTGAGCCTCACAGGCACGTGATTTGTGTGGCATTCGTAGTCGGAATAGTAGTAGAAGGTTAGGTGGAAGGTCCGATATTTCTTCGGTTTCCTGAGAGTCGTGACGAACGACCAGTCGAGAATGCTGCTCCTCCTTCTTCAGAACAAAATATATACAACCACCTACAGTTATTTAAAGACCTTTAAATTTATAGGACTTGCCAAGCTGAATTTAGCCCATCCTTTCGTAATTAGTGTTTCGCTTTTGCCCCCTTTGTTAAGACCAGAGCTCTTCCTTCCTTGTATTCCATCTCGCTACATTCTTCTGTTTCCCATTAGTAAACTGAGAATCTTTTCCTTCCTTCCTTAAGCTGGAATATCTCATTCTCTTTAATGGTCGCTTCATTACTTGCAACTATCTGTCCCTCGAGTCACCCTATATTGCTGCTTCTGAAAAAAAACAATAATTAAATTCAAAGTTTCAAGAGTTTGAATACTCGAGTCGTTCGAAACTGCAGATCTTAGAAGTAGTTTCCCGAGGGTCTAAAAGAGTTAGAAAAAATTTTCTTCGAGAAGTACCTTGGGTCAGCAACTTGAATTCTCCCCATCATTCTTGATATTATTTCTTTGAAAAAGTTAAAGGGATTCGTTCTTGAAGAAAGGTTGATCTGATCGTTTTCTATGAAATTGTATTTTTTCTCTCTTTTTTGTGGGAGCGATTTTCTTTAGATGCTCTAGCGTTTTTTCCATATTTGATTGAAAACTGAGCTTTTTTAGTTGTAAATTTAACTATTAGGTTGACAATTCATGTATATTGTAAAAACTTCGCTTTTTGATTAGAATTTTTTGCTCCTTCATTGAAAACTTTTGTTTTTAGTTTGAAAATTTAACTATTTTAGTAGAAAATTTAAGTATCTGTTTCAATATTCAAATTTTTGAAAAAATTGGTCTTTTCGACTTAAAATTAAACTCTTTGAAAGACAAGTTGTATTTTTGGTTTAAAAAATCAGCAATTTTATTGAAACTTCAACTGTTTTATTGATAATAAACTTTTCTGCAGAAAATTCATAATCTGGGATTAAAGATTCAACGATCTAGTTGAATATTGTTTCTTTCTTTGTTGAAACTAAACTCTTCTGTTGAAAATTCAACGCTTTGGTTTCAAAACTCAGCTGTTTTGTTAAAAATTTATCTTTCAGGTAGAAAAATCATTTATTTTGTTAAAAATGCAACTATTTTATTTCAAAATGCAATATATTTCGAATCGAAATTTTAGGATTATGTTATCTACACACAGTAAAAAGAAGTGTTCAAAATGATACCGAAATCAATATCATTTTGATATGCAACAAAAATGATACCGAATTCAAGAGAATTTTGATCGGCCGAAGAGAATGATCGACTTTTGAGATGATAATAATCTGATTCGGGATCATGTATGAAGTCAAGCCAAGATAGCTGACGTTCTTACAATACTTTAGCTCATATTCAAGCTTTTTATGGTTTCTGATCGTGCAGTGTACTTGAAAAGTTGAAAAAAGAACGAAATCTGATATTAGAAAATATCACCTGTCAAGTATAGTTGTCACCTGCGTGCGGTTTACAATTTTTAGGTTGTGTCGTTATGACATCGGCAACAATAATTTGCGGCCATCTTGTTTAGTCTGACAAATGAACCAAAAAATGAGATCAAATTGATCCGAATGGAAAATCATTATGATCTCGAGACTCAAATTATCGCTGGAGCAAAATGCTCTGCAACAAAATTGATCCTTTTTTTTACTGTGCACTCATTTTATTTAGAAGAATTTAGTCCCCTACTATTTCACTATTTTCTTAAAGATACTACCCTATTTTGCCTGTTTTGACAAAATTTTCCCCTGTAAAGTTTGTCACTATCATTTGCATCGCAGCATTGTTTTTTCCCTTCATTTTCTCTTTCGTTTTTCGTCCTTTCATTTGGCCTACCCTGATGCTCTCGAGACACTAAAGTGCGCGGCTATTCGCTTGAAAACCGCTTATCCCCAAGGCGTACTTTTAATGGCCGTCATTACTAGAGGATATGCCATCTCCCGCAAGTATGTAGGCATAAGGCGCAGACTGGCGCTATCTCGATTAGACGAAATGGCTCCGAGAGAATTCACAGCATGTGCTGCAATATCAGTACGTGTAGATCACGGGCTTCATATAGGAGTTGCCTGGATGCTGCTTGTTGACGGTTACTTTGATATATGCCTTATGAACAGACTCTAAACTCAACCGCTATAAAAGAGGCGGAAATAGACTTCAGATAAACTGGAACTACATCCTCTTCCTGAAAAATTTAACCCATACGAATTTTCATCTCAATAGTAAGGCTAAAGAAGAGATTATATTCGCAAACTTAATTTTAAATAAATACAACATTTTTTTTATTAATGACTGCTCTAAAAGTAACAAGGTTAATTTTTAGGTTTATTTTTATGGTTTGATACACGCAGAAAAATGAAAGGTCAATCTGGCCATCTAGATGTGCAGACCGTCTATATTTGAGGGTCCTAGTGACACAATATCAATGTTATTGATATTGTGTCACTGGGATCAAATCATTCAGGTTGTGATCAGTCAATAAAAGATTTTTAAGTTTTTAATTTTATAGCTTCCATTGAAACGGGAATTTTCAACCTTCCCCTTGATGATAAAAATGCTATTAGGAATCATTGCACTCAGCTAATCATGGACCATGTTATATCTCTTAAAAGGTGGAATCGGCAAAAATTTAGTTGCAGTTTAAAACCTAACGGAGTTGCACAATTTTTTAAAAATAATCCTGATATTCTTATCTTAAAAGCAGATAAAGGCAATGTTACTGTAGCAATGGCAAAATCCGATTATAAAACTCACATATTGAATATTTTGAATCATACTAATACTTAAAAGATGTCTAAATTTGAATATACTTCTACTACTGAAGCAAAATATTATTATTTGGTTAGTATTATGTTAAATAAAAACTATCTTATTGAAAAAGAAGCTAAAAATTTGAGGTGTTACACATCCGTCACTCCAAGAGCTTACGGCTTATCCAAGATTCATAAAACTGGTAACCCTTTAAGACTAATTTTTTCCGCGATAAATAGTCCCATCTATAATCTAGCGTCTTACATATCCAATATATTAAATAAGATCATTGGAAAGAATGATTGTCACGTTAAGGACAGTCTCTCTTTGGTCAATCTAGTCATCCAGGGCATTAGAGAGAGATGGACGAAAATCTCCGAACGTACGAAAATCCCTGAAGATGAATTCATAAAACGTGTTAATTTGTGCTTGAATACACTGTTAATAAAAATTCGTACAACGTAACACCGAAGTGCGAATTTGTAATGATACGGTGCAGTATTTTGGTGCGAAAAAGCATTTCTTCTACTAAAATACACTTCTCTGGTGTAAAGTTGGTAAATTTACGAACTCTCAACTTCCCAGTGTTGAAAATACTAACGAATCACACCGAGGAGATGTGATAGTCTCAATCTAAACTTAAAGTTTCACTGGAAAGTGTGAAATCAAACACTTAAGACGGAGCGAGAATAGTACATTTCAATATGTGTGTGAGAGGTGATTATTTAGCGAATGAGACGTTTTTCACAATAGCGAAGCGAGTGAGAAAAGTCTCATTCGCTAAAAATCACCTCTCAGACAAATATCGAACAGTATTTAACACCACGAAAGGCGAAAAAATCTTGTTAAAGTTGAGATTTTGAGGTCAGAGTGGTATAAACATACAATCGACACTATACGGTGCGAAAACTAACAACACCGATCAGTTGCTTTGCGCGTGCACGCGCAGTTTACTTGTGTAGGCTTGTGGGTGCTAAATAATTTGGAAGATAAATTTATAATTAAAAAGATAATTTTTCAAGAAAAAAAATGTCAACAAAATTGTTCAATTTTCATCTTTAGAAACGAATTTTAAACTGATACAATAAGCATGAAACCAAAAATGGACTAGTTAAATTATCAGATAAAAAATGGAATTTGCAACAAAATAAATTAATTTTTAATAAAAAAAATGTACTTTTAACAAAAAATGGAACAATTAAATTTGCATTAAAAAAATTAATTTTGAATAAAAACGCAATTAAATGCCCAACAAAATAGTTCAATTTCCAACCAAAGAAATGAATTTACATACAAAAAGACTTCTTCCAAAAAAGACAAAATTGCAATAAAATACACGAATTTTCAACCACATAGTTGAATTTCAACTGAAAAATAATGTTTCAAGGAAAAACTGAATAGTTACATTTTCAGTTAAAAATAATTATCAAACTCAAAAAATTAAAGTTTCAACAAAATATTTAAATTTTCAAGCAGAAAATCGAATTTGCAAACAAATAATTTAATTTTCAAACCAATAATTTCCTACAGAAAACAGAAATCAAAAATTTTATAAATCAATTTTAAAAAACAAAAAAAAAACGAATTTTCAACAAAATAGATAAATTTTCAACGAAAAACGGTTACATTATCATTTTGAAAAATAAATTTACAATTAAAAAATTATCATCAAATTAGTTTAATTTCCAAAAAACTACATGAGCTTTCTTTCCAAAGAAAAAAAGTTGGATCAAAACATGCATTTTCAACCAAAGAAATAAATTTTTAATTATAGTAGATAAATTTTGAAACAAGAAGAATACATTTCTACCAAAAAAGATTAATTTTTAACTGAGAATGGTCAATTTTCAGTATAAGAAAATATTTGTTCAACTAAAAAATATCGAATTTTCAACAAAACAGTTGAATTATCAACCGAACATACAATTTTTAAACGAAAAACAATTATTTCCTATTAAAAAAGATGAATTTACAACTAAAAAAATTCTTTAAAAAAAACGTTGACAAAATCGTTGTACATAATTTTAGAAAAAATAAAAAACTTAATTCTTATCTAGCCTTCTCGTGCATTTTTGTTGCCCCATTCTCTCAAAAGTTTATGTTGGTTTAAAAAATGTGCTTTCCAATTTGAGTAAGTTTAGGAGATGGTCAGAATTTTGGAAACGATTGAAAAATAACTAAAACTTGTAACAGTTTGTTTAAAATTTTGTATGGTTTCAATTTAAACCATTTTATACGAAAGGAAAAGAAGTTTTATCAAAAGATGCATTTTAAACCAAAGAAATGAATGTTGAATTAAAGTAGATGAATTTTTAAACAAGAAGAATACATTTCTACCAAAAAGGATTAATTTTTAACTGAGAATGGTCAATTTTCAGTATAAGAAAATATTTGTTCAACTAAAAAATAACGAATTTTCAACAAAAAAAGTTGAATTATCAACCGAAAATATAATTTTTAAACGAAAAACAATTATTTCCTATTAAAAAAGATGAATTTACAACTAAAAAAATGCTTTAAAAAAAACGTTGACAAAATCGTTGTATATAATTTTAGAAAAAATAAAAAACTTAATTCTTATCTAGCCTTCTCGTGCATTTTTGTTGCCCAATTCTCTCAAAAGTTTATGCTGCTTTAAAAAATGTGCTTTCCAGTTTGAGTAAGTTTAGGAGATGATCAGAATTTTGGAAACGATTGAAAAATAAATAAAACTTGTAACAGTTTGTTTAAAATTTTGTACCAAAGAAATTAATTTTTAATTAAAGTAGATGAATTTCTAAAAAGAAGAATAATTTTCTTCCAAAAAAGATTAATTTTTAACTGAGAAAGTTCAATTTTCAAGCAAAAATAAGACAACACATTTTCAACAAAATTGTTAAATATTTAAATAAACAAATTTTGAACTAAAAATGATACAGTTAAATTTTCAGTATAAGATAATTATTTTTTAACTAAAAAAAGCAAATTTTCAACAAAAATTTTTAATTATGAACCAAAAAATCAGTTCCAAACAAGAAGAATCATTTTCTATCAGAAAAGGATACATTTTCAACTGCAAAAATAATTTTCAAAAAAAGTTTAAGAAAATCGTTAAATTTTCAACTTTAAAAATACTTAATATATGAAAACTTATGAAACCTTTAATGTCTTAAGATACTTATCTCAAGATTATAAAATTTAGCCTTTACAATTAGATTTCTATTGTAAAATAATCGTAATTATGAGTAATTGTAAAATGAATTTATCAAATTTTATTTTATGAAGAAATATCTCGTGATTTTAAAATATACCATTATTTTTAAAGGAAAAAACCATTCTAAAAGTACCTTTTTGTATAGTATCTTAATAACTGAGGAAGATACGTTTAGAATATTTTCCTTGATTCTGCCCTAGGGTCAAACATGGTACAAAAAACCGTCGTGAAATTTCATATAAAAACTATACTCTGTATACATTAATTTTAAAAATGAAAAATAATCATGATTTTATAAATATTCCTAAATTTTATTTTAATATGTTGCTTAGGGAATAGATTTCAGAAGTAAAATTATAAAAAAATCTTCGTTAGTTAGTAAAACACTATGTAAAATCGCTTTTCACCTTGTTTGCACCTTGTTTGCAGGCAATCAAAAAAGTTTATTTTATAAATAATTTCTAGATTATCGGAAAGGCAGAGATGAAAACGACGTAACCTCAGAATAATGCATATGCATAATATTTTTATTTAGCACAATAAATTTTTTTTTGTTATTATCCCTCAAAAAAAGAGTTCGGGGACGTCCGTTATGATATTTTATAGCATCTCCGAATTCAGTTTTTAAAAATTTTCATTTTCGTGTAAAAAAAACCGAGGAAACTGTAAGTATCACCATGCCCTTAACAAACGTTTGTACAGATTTGGCTTTAACCTTATAGACCAGTTTCAGAAATATATATTTCTTTTATCATTTTTCAGCACATTATTTTGCCCTATGTATAAAGCAGATTAATATAAAGTTAAAAAATAAAAATAAGAAAGGTCAGAAATTCATACAGTTGTCTGTTAGAAGACCCTACACATTTTTTAATAAAACTCTTTTCCACACAACCTTCAAAGAAAAATTTTCACAACATTTTTATCCAATGATAAGTTTATTGTACTTAAGGGAAAAATGAAAATCTTTTATTAATTATGAATGTTTAATTGACGTCATTTCCCTTTCTATTCACACTTGAGAATTGAGGAATCTCTTTTTCGCAAACAAAAAGTGTGAAAGTCCTTTGTTTATCGACTTTTATTTTTATTTAT
>NC_046662.1:77258674-77265864 GCF_010883055.1 Belonocnema kinseyi | reverse complement strand
ATCTTATCAAAATTAAATACAAAAATCTTAAATTTTAAGGGCATTTTAATACTTCAATCCTTAAATGTTTCCAATTTTTAGAAATAATTGAACTAATTTTATATGTACTTAAAATAAATTTTGGTTTTAAATTGCATAGAAATTATTCTAAGTAAACAAATTATATCTTTAAGTGTACAGGGATGTATCTTATTTTTAAATTTTTCGAAATTTATTTCATTACTTATTTTTATTGAAAATTATTGGATCTCTTGCGATTCAAACGGGGTTTCAGCCTGAAAAGAAATGTGCTAAAAGTAATTTTAAAAAAACATTCGAATTTTATTCTTAAAGACTGACAATTGTACACAATTTCCAGGAGCATTTTTTTTCTTCTACAACAATTTTTAGATTGTTCTGTTTTTTGAATAAGTTTATCCTACGTTCTGAAACTCTTCTAAAGTTTAAATTATTTTTGAATTTCATTAATTCTACTAAATATTTCTTGAATTGATTCGATTATTTACATTTTTTAAACATTTTAATCATAGTGAATTGAAACATTTTGTTTTTAAAACCTTCAACACTCTTTTTCGAAATTTTAGGAAATCGTTTAATGTGTTTCAAAGTCTTCTTTAATTTTCTTTTAAAGTATATTTTTCAAAATAAAAAATCATTAAAACTTTTCTCACAAATATTAGGAAAATAATTCTTTTTTTGTAATCTTGTCATACCTTCTAATCTTCTTATCTTTAAAAATTATTCAAATTTTTACTGATTTTTCAAAATTCTTTAAAATAAAATAAAATAGCCTTTAAACTTTTTTAGATACTTTGATATATTTTAAAATCTTTTTTAATATTTTGAAATTTTTAAAAATAATCTCCTGAAATGAATTGTCGGCAATAAAAAATTTACTTTAATTATTGCTAGGAACCTGAAATAATTTTTGTAATTTCCGTGAAACCTGACAAAATTAAACAATAAAACCTACACAAGTCTTATTTTATTTAAATTGTTTCAAAATTCCTCAATATCTGTTAAACTCACGAAAATTTGAAAGCACATTTTGTAAACCAACATAAACTTTAAAAAAATTGTGCAACAAAATTGCGCAAGAAGGTTTAATAAGAATTAAGTTCTTTACATTTTTCTATAATGATATAACATAGCAAAATTGCATGAACTTTCATTTTCTTGATACCCTGCAAAATTCAGTTTACTTAAAAACTCCTCCTAATAGCCAGTTAGCCACCGAAAATTAATCGTGAAGTCGGGGGGCTCGGGTTCTTGCTCGTGCATTTTCGGTTCTACACGAGGTTGGTCTGTGCAACATGTAACACCAGAACGATGCAAGAACTGTCAATAGTCGCACTGGCTGGGATGAAAAAGTTACGCTTTCACATTTGACACCGAACTTTGCACCTATAGAGATGTGGGATAACACGCTTCAGTTGCAGAGCGAAAAACATTCACTTATCGGTGTGATTCAGCGACTTGTTTCTAACAGTGTACTACCTTTTTCAACTTTGACGGTAAAACGTATAAGAAAATTTTGGGTCTAGCCATGGGTACTCCTCTGTCTCTGGCTGCAGCGAATTTAGTCATGGGAAAATTGAAAAGCACTTGCTTAAGCACTTCCTCCTTTTCTGGTATCGATATGTAGACGATATTATCACAGCGGTTCCGCGAAATAAAACACAAATCATCTTGGATCAATTTAATGGCTACAATATATAATCTAAAATTCACCATTGAGATTGAAAACAAAAACAAAATTACTTTTTTAGACACATTAATTATCCGTGAAAATAATTATATCAAAATTGACTGGTTTCAAAAGAAAACATGGTCGGGCAGATATCTAAATTTTAATTAATTTCATACAAACTGCCATAAAATTGGTGTAGTAAGAGGTTTGTTTTTCCGAATTCTCCGAATTTCATATCCAGAATTCAGGCCCGAAAATATCAAACTTACTAAAGATACCTTAAAAGATAATGGATACCCTTCATATGTAACTGATGACTGTTTAAAAAAATTTTAAAGATAAACTTTACGTTTTTAGAACTTTGAATCTCTTACCAATAATAAAAAACCATGGACGAATTTTGTAGATTTTACTGTTTGTCCATATATCAAAGGTTTATCTGAAAAAATTGAACAGGTTTTACGTCACCATAAAATAAAGATAATTTTTAAACCAATCAAAACTTCTGAAAAGTTTTTCTCCAACCGATACCAATTTGACTCTGACAATACACAAATTTTAGCTTATGAGAAAAACAAGCCTCGTCGCAAAGTTATTGAAATTTACTTTATCAATAAACATCAAAATCTTGCCGTTAATTTACGCTATGAAAAGAATAATTTCCCGGAAATCTATAAAACCATTTTAAAAAAAATTTATTTCTTCTTTTTTTTATTTTTAATTTCCCTGTTTTCTTACTGGTTTCAATTACATTTGGATTTACTTATGGATAGATTTCATTATCTGATGTTTTTAATTAAGTATTTGTTAAATTTTTTTATAAATTTCACGTCTTATCATGTTTGTAAATGTCATATAAATTTATTTATATATTGATTCATTAATTTTATGTTTTTCGGACTTGAAATATTTGAAATGAACTTTTTGTAAAGGTATGTCCTTCACAGTTATTTAAATAATGTAAACCATCTAATTGTTATTCAAATTTTGTTGTAAACAAACTTTTCGCACCATGAAATGCTCAAATTTGAGTAATTTTTATTTAATTCATTAACTTATTTCATCTTATTATTTAAAAATTCAAACTTCCGTTTTCCTTTTTTGTTTATTTTTTATCGTATTTGTTCTCATGTTATATAATTTTTGATTTTGTCTTACAGATTTTGACTATAATAAAATATTTACCGAAGAGGGTCAGAACTCAGGACCGAAACGTTTAACTAACATTTGTTTGTTTTTATTGTAACTGACCTTTCCGATCGACGACTGATTGAGTGATCTAACAGTCTTCTATATTGATAAATCCCAACAGAAGGCTGAATTGATCATCACATCTGATCTCTTCTGATAGTCAACTTGGCTATTTTGGAAGGTCGATTTGATTGTCACATATCTTCTATTTACAACAAATCTAAAAGCATTTCATATTATTTGTATAGAGCGAGGTATATGGGGCATGATTCGATTTACACAAACAATGCACATTTGAAAATTGGCAATATACTGATTGGAGCACGAGAGAGCTAAGAACTGCTAAGAACGGCGCCGAATTGTAAGATTTCAAACACTGGAAAAAACTCAGGAACCAATATCACACATCTCGTTACTTTCTTTATCATCGATGGATGAGAAATTTTTAGCATCTTTTTAGTTAGAAACGACACGGAGACGACAAATGATAGCGGAGAATCTTATAACGACGCCTTTGTCCTTAATACCTTGGAAGCCTCAAATTCGACGTTAAAAATTGAAGAGAAAAACTTAATCCATTTCTCACCATGTCCTCTCTTATGCACTTCACTCTCCACGCATGCTCGAAATATCGGAAAGCAGTTGAAACTTATTGAAAATAGGTTCAAATTCAACAAAAAGTAAATATGACGGTGAAGTGCACAACGACACCCGCTCATTCAGAAAATGGTCTCGGCTCCATGGATGGTCGAAATGAGTCAAAACTAAATGCTCGTATTGACCATCCCGGAAGGATACAGTGTCCTGATAGTGAGTCTAATCTTCTTATAATATTCAAAATGGACGTAAAATGAGAGTCTCTCTATTTTGAAAAAATTATGGGAGACCTTTTTGATCATCTAGAAGAACAGATATGGATACATGGTTTTACTCATAATGAACACAAGTTAGAATTAAGTTTCATCTGAGGTAAATAGACAGCCTTTTATATATGTTAAGAATTTTAGGTACTTATTGGTAAAAGAGTTTTAATTTTTCGTCTAGCTTGTTAGCATTATCATTGCTAGAGAATTAACTTGGAGCGAATTTGCAGGGATTGCATTGTTCGCCGATGTCTATGCTTCTTCTCCTGTAACGCGTCTTGATATGGCAGATTACTTCATTATCTTGCAGGGTCGTAAGTTTCAACGAGAGAATGGAAAGCCTGTCTATCCAGCTGCTTGTCTACTTCCCGGGTTTAGTAGTCTGTCTATTTGTCTAATTGGATTCTGTTGCCACCAAGCGCGAAGCCTGCCGCGCGCATTCGATAATTCACACGCTTATTTCTCGAGAGTGTTTCCTCCAAAACAGAAGTATGCTTTCCTTTTTTCCTTCTCGCTCTAAATATTTAATCCATTCATTCTGAGGCAGCTTTACGAAATGAAATTTTCACTGGCTAATCAGATGATTTATAATACTCAATTAACCATAGTGGATGCAGGTCAGCGAAAACATGGCCATCAGGGAAAATTCAGCATTTTAAGGGAAAAATTGCAAAAGTACGGTAATTTCTGTAAGAACCAATTTAAATAATTGTCAAGAATAATCAGGCCTGCTATGACAGCCGGTCAGTTTTCCGATAGTTCAAGTGACCAAAAATTAAAATAGCGAATATTAGGATACCGAAATTTATTTTAAGGAAAACTAATTTATCGAATGATTAATTGACCGAAACCCATTTTAACGAATGATTAATTGCCCGAAAATTATTTCAACGAATGTCGAATTTTTCGAAAATAGTTTTGGCGAAGATTCATTTTTCCGAAACTCCCTTTTACTGAAAGTTCAAATCAGTTTAGCGATAGGCGAGTTATCTGAAAATCATTTAACCGAAGGTTCAAATAACCGAAAATCTAAAAATTGTTTATTTACATTTAGATAGTTGTTTAATAACAAATAAAGGATGTATAATGTGTAATCAAGTTGACTGAAGGGATAAAAACAGTGAAAATTCAACAAAATGAGTGACAAAAACCTTATATAGTTGATATACATTAGTTTACGTAAAAGAAAAATGACCAATTGAGTTAAAGGTTACGCACCAAGGAAGAAAAAATAAAGGTTAGTATTATTATTATTCTCTAATAATTTCCTAATAATAATACTAACCTTTATTTTTTCATCCTCGGAGCGTAACCTTTAACTCAATTCTTTATTTATCTTTAACGCAAATTAATTTATATTAACTATATAAGGTTTTTGTCATTCATTTTGTTGAATTTTTACTTTTTTTATCGCTTCAATAAACTTGATTACGCATTATACATGTTTTATTTGTTATGAAAAATCTATCTGAGTGTAAATAAACAATTTTAAAATTTCAGATATTTGAACATTCCGTTAAATTATTTTCGGAAAACTCACCTATCGCTTAACTGATTTTTCGGTAAACTGAACCTTCGCAAAATTAGACATTCTGAAATTTGAACTTTCAGTAAAATAGATTTTCGGAAAAATGAATCTTCGCTAAAACTCTTTCGAATAATTCAACATTCGTTGAAATGGGTTTCGGTCAATTAATTATTCGGAAAATTAGTTTCCATTAAAATAAATTTCGGTACCCTGATATTGGCTATTTTAATTTTCGGTCACTTGAACAATCGGAAAATTGACCGGCTCTCGGCTGCTATCACTATAGTTCATTGAAACCACTATATTGACTATAGTTACGTTTTTTTAAAAAGATCACTTTAGTCAGATTAATAATTTGAAGGGACAATGCCAAGAAATTTTCAAAAGCTTTCAAAAGTTTCAAGGGGTGTTTAAAAAACTTTTAAAGGATTTTAAATATCTCAGGGTATTTTAAGCGACTACAAGGAATAATTTTAAGGAATTCCAAAGGACTTAAAGATTTTAGGGAATTTAAAAAAATTCTAAAGAATTCTAAAGAGCTTTAGAAAGTCTCAAGGGATTTCAAATAATTTTATCAAAGGATTTGAAATATTTTTGGGTATTTTAAAAGATTCCGAAGACCTTTCAATAGATTTTAATAATTTTAAGAGATTTCAAAGGATTTCAGGGTATTTTAAAAACACGTAAGGAATTTTAAAGAGCTTAAAAAAGTTTCAAGGGATTTCAAAAGATTTCATCAAATCAAATAAAATATGTTCAGGTACCTTAAAAGATTTCAAAGAATAATTGCCTTTCATACTGCTTTACAAAACTTAACGGCATTTTATAATATTTTAAAGGTTTTGCAATATCTTGGGGTATTTTTAATAAATTTTGAAAATTTGAATTAAATTTTGGTTATTTTAAAAGATTCCAAAGCATTTTCAAGATATTGCAAATTTGCTAAGGAATTTCCCAAGATTTGAGTGATCTTAAAAGATTAAAAAAATTGCATGTGGTTTCAAAGAATTTGCTGGTATTTTGGAAAATATGTAACATTTTTTAAAATTTCAAGGAATATTATAAGATTTATGAGGAATCCAATTTCTTAAAGATCTCAAGATATTTTCAAGAGCTTGACAAATTTCAAATGAAGTTTCAAGGAATTTTAAAAGATTTGAAAGGATTTGAAATACTTTGGGTTATTTTAAAAGATCCCAAAAAATTTTCAAGAGCTTTAAAAAGTTTTAAAAAATTGCAAAAGATTTCAAAGAATTTGAAAAATTTAAAGAATTTTAAAAGGTTTCAAGGAATTTCTCATTGATTTCAGTAATTTGTAGGTAATTCAAAGGGTTTGAAATATTGTAGGGCATTTTAAAAGATTTCGGAAGATTCTAAGGTATTCTAATAAATTTTACAGTATTTCAAGAAATATCAGACTTCATAGAATTTTACGGAGTTTTAGAGGATTTCAAAAAATGTATTTACAAGAAGTAAGGCATTTCTTAGGGTTTTAAAGTTTTAAAGAGATTCTCCAATTTTGTTGCAAGTTATTTGAATTTATTTGGAATTCACCGTGAATTCTTATGAAATTATATCGAATCCGTTGAAATTCACCTGGAATCCTTATAAATTTCATCGAATTCTTTTAAATTCTTTTAAATTCTTTTAAATTCAAAAGAACTATATTGTCCAATTATTGATACACATGAGCCATTTTTAGTAATTTTATGGGTTAGAAATTATTTACTTTTGGTCACTTTTTCGGTCAAATACGTCGCCTTTTCACTGTTTTCAAGTAAGTTAGCCTGTGGCAACCCTAATAATAATGGGGGCAGTTCATTTTTCGGAACGGTAAAAATTAAGAAAGGTAAAATTTCAGAATGCGTTATAATACATAATGGTAAAACTTAGGAATAGCAAAAAGTAGGAAAGAGCA
>NC_046662.1:77252033-77258574 GCF_010883055.1 Belonocnema kinseyi | reverse complement strand
CAGAGTTTTGGATTTCTGATTTATTCCTTTTTCCGAATTTTTGGTATTCCTAAGTTTTACCATTATGTATTATAACCCATTCTGAAATTTTAACTTTCTTAAATTTTATCCGTTCCGAAAAATGAACGGGTCCCATAATAATAAATTCAAAATTTATCATTGTAAAGATGAAATTTTTTTATTCCATTTAAATAATATTGTATATTAAGCGTGGACATTTCAAAATATTGATGTTCATGAAAAATTATGGAAAAGCGAGGGAATTTTGAAAACCAAGTTTTACCGGAGCAGTTTTCTCACTCTTGGGGTAACTTTCATACATTCAGAAAACATTTTTATTTTTAAAGACTAATTGCTTATTCAAATATTAAAGACTACTTAATATTCTGTAAGATGACATGCAGATCAAATTTTGCGAATATATCGCGACACAAATGAAATATTTACATATGCATAAATGTGTAATTGTGTATATGCATGTAGGTTTGCTATCTTGAAAATGATACTGCCTTACAAGACAGTTAATTGGAGAGACGTCGAGCTCCAAGATAAACGCATCACAATTCGTCATGGGGAATAACAGTCAACTGTGTTGTACTTGACTTGAATACATAATCGTCAGCTTCAGTGTTTTGGCACCATCCGTGACCGTTTCTCCATTGAAGGCCAATTACACGAACCTCTGTGCGAGGCATCATCCCTAAAGGATAATTTCATGAATCATACATGTGATTGTAATTATATTTTGTTCTGCATGAAACCAAATAACATGCAGCACACATACCATGTCTGTCTGGAAATTATCCGACCTTGTGCTCTAACTTTGTACTTAGATGTGCTTTTTTCAAAAACAGGTATTCACCATTTAGGGGTGGCAGGACCTCTGTGAGCACCCTACTAAGTGCAACGGGCCTGCGAATCTTTATTCAACTAGTGTACGCAATTGTGTGAACATCTAACCACGTACGCGTCGAATTTCAATATGACGAGACGCGCGCGAACAAAAAGTGTGCATTACATTTTGTCAATAACTTGGCCATTCATGATCGGAAATTCTCGTTATGATTCCGAAAGTGTATGGTCATGAGTCTATGAGTGATACTTAAATTAAAGAGTAGTTTCGGCCAGCGTTAATTAATTGAAATATTCGGTTAACCATGATATGAGAGAGAGAGAGAGAGATGAAAACCTCATGATTCCCAATACTATTGTTTCGGAAATTTGAACTAAGATTTGAGGATGAGCCTAGTCAGTAGCGACTGGGTCCTTCACCACGACAACGCACCTGCCCATTCATTGCAGATTATTTAGCAATTTCCGACGAAATAATGCATCACACGACTTCGGTCGCCTCCATACAGTCCTTTCCTAGATCCCCGTAATTTGTAGCTGCTTTCTAAATTGAAGAAACCTCAAAAATGAAAACAATTTCAAAACGTACATAAAATAAAACAGAATGCGACGAAGCAACTTGTAAGCTATTCCGAAAGGTGACTTTAAAGAGTACTTCTGAAAGTAGGAGTATCGTTTTGAGAAAGTTGTATCTTCCAGGGGCAGTACCTTGAAAGGGATATCATTGCCTGTTACTCCTGGTGCACCTCAAGGTTGGATATTTTCGGGACAGATCTCGTACAAGAAAAAAATGTATAGCTAAACCAGAGATATTTATCCTTGATCTAGCTACAAATATTATTAGAAACGAACCAGCGTTGTTGGTACAATGTTTAAAAGAAGCGTTTATTTGATGTATTATTAATAATAAATCTTATAAATAAATAGTCAAAAAAGAGATTACATAGCTGAATTGAGATACTTGGAACGTTGAATATGGCGCTAATGAAATAGGATTAATTTGGTCAGGGATTTAAAATTTATAATTGACTTAACAGTTTATCTTACAATTAAGCAGATCATGAGACCTATTTGAAATTAAAATAAGTGTATTCAATAGAAGAACTAGTTTCTATACCTATTTCATTTCACCGTATTTCTTACGATCCATAAAATTTACACTTACAGTTTCGATTTTGTATGACATGTTTTTATTTGATTTGTTTAAAATTCATGACGTCACATAGCTAATTAAAATCTATGAAAATTTCTCAATCGAGGTGTTTTTCTGTTTAAACTAACATTTATTCCTTTTATAATTTCCTCTTTAGGCAAGCCTATTAATACCCTACATTTCATCCCATAGATTCTTCAACTTGAAACGGATTTTGCGTCTCTCAGTAGTAGCGGTTCGGATTTAGTCAGCCAGAATGTGGACTGAGAAATGTGATTCCTCAGCATTGCAAAGTAACTGTAGATTGAAATAGGACTTCTTAAGAACTATGAAGCTTTAAATACTACGGAAATCCATTTTTATAAATTTATTTAAATACAAATTTAAAAAATACTATAAAATATTATTAACAATCATGAATTAAAATAAATATTTAAATACCTACATTTACTTTCATACAATTTAGATATAATTTTGATTTTAATTGGCTTGCAACAATATGTAACTTTCATTTAAATGTAAGATTATATCCCAGCAAGGATTCGAAGCAAAGAAAACAATGGATAAGGTAATGCGGGATTTTCTATCGTAAATGAATGTTAAGTCTAAATTTGGATGAATTTTGAAGTTCAAAAGTTCATTATTAAATTTAAAGTCTTTCAAAAAATATTTTAAATGCCTAAAAATTCTAAATGTTCATATTGAAGAAATTTTGAATGAAATCATCAAAAATACACAAAATTTTCAACTGTAAAAGTAAAAATCTCTTCAATTTCAAAGGTTTTTTGAAATTTTATGTTCTGCAATTTTGTACACTTAAAATTGAAAATTTTCGAATTTTGAAAATATAGCATTATAAATTACTTAAATTTGAAGCTATATATTTTTTAAGTATTTAATTTGAAACATTTTTTTCACCTGGCAATTACAGAATTCCTAGTCGAAAAGCTTTAAACTTGCATGTATTTTATTTGTAAATTTAAAAAGTTAAAAAGTCGTCAATTTTAAGATCTACGAATAAAAAATCTTAAACTGGAACGGTTTTGAAGATAAAAATTCGCGTTTTCATTTCTAAATTTTCTAAACTAATTGTGAACAGTAAAAATTACAACGTTGATTTATTTTTAGAAAACTCTTATAAATTTTTACGTATGCCCATGCGTATTTTCGCGAAGTAACTATAGCTGTAATTAGTTTCTTTTTTTAAGGAACCTTTTCAATACTGCATCTAATTTTAAACGACTCTAAAATTTAAAAAATAACTGTCATCTAAATATGTCGATCTAAACTTGATGAGAATTTCATACTCGAATATAAACTAAAGAATTTCATTTCAGTAGCAACAACTTTAAGTGGAATCAGAATTTTATAATATGTCAAATAGACGTATACTGAAACTGTCAAACTGGATAGGAAGAAAAAAATCAAGAGACAAAATCATGGGATACGTGAGCGGAAACATAGGAGCTTCAATGTGGACATGAACAATTTTGAGGATTATTGTATATAATGGCAATGTAAATTTCAAATCGAACGGAGACACAGAGGTGGCCATGGGAAATTTAAAACAAGCATGTGCCTTGATAAACGCAGAAAAAAATGGTCTTGGATATTTGTTCAGTTATTTTTTTGGTTGATTTTACAAAGTAGTCAATTGACTTACAGCATTTTTCTTGTTGAATCAACGAAATCGTTTTCTGAGTATTGGCTTGAAAAGAAACATAGCAAATTGCCAGTAAAATATGTTTTATTGTCGGAAAACAAAATTGTACTATGTTTTTCCTTAAACAGAGTTTACAGAAGCGTGAGTTACGTTGGAAGTAAAAGTGATCGTTCCAGGTAAAAAATATGTGTAGAACTAAAAAGAAAGAGTTTCTTTTGCACCTGCAAAGCGTGCATCATAATCGCTTTAGGATTTAGTAGGTGTTTTATTTGGACATAATGGCGGGTTCTAAAGAGCCATTCTACCTTGGATTCTCTGGTAATACTTCCGGTTAGCCGGTTCTCAACGTTTTGTGTAGATTCCTTTGAATTTGTAAGAATTTCTCCCCCGCCGTTTCGAGGATTGAATTAAATAGGAAGTCGTGAATGCTTAAGAGGTTCTTCATTCTTAAGCTCTCCTTTCAACGCTTTTCGTAGTTATGGTTTCTACAATGAAAAGCCCTGTACTTTCTGCATTTTTTCAGTCTTATCTTCCGTAATTGCGGCTTGCAAATGACCCACTCTCCTCAGAATTGTTATAATTATCTTGAAATTGTTTTTAATTTATTCGCGTAGTGTGAATAATTAAAGAGAGTTAGAGCTAACCAGTCTTCTAAAGATTGTGAATTTAAAAGGGTTTCCTGTTCAGCCAATTTACATTTTTCATGAAATATGTTTTATTTCTAGGTTCACAAGCAGAAATTTTCGGTCAGTTTTCTCTAAATTTTAATATATTCCGGAAGTTTAATCAGTTTTTTTTCAACCAGAAATTTAACTATTTTTGTTGCAAAGGCAACTATTTTATTGACAATTCATTTTTCTTTTTGTTTGAAAATTAATCTTGTGAACTGAAAGTTAACTAATCCAGTTGAACATTCCATCAGTGTAGATTAAAATTTATCTCTTTGGATGAAAATTGATCTTTTTGGTGGAAAATTCATTTTTTTTTTTGGATTTTAGGTTTAAAAGTTATCTTTTTCAAATTGAAAAATAAACTATTTGGCTGAGAATGTACGCATGTTGTTAAAAATTCGTATTTGTAGAAGAAAATTCAACTCTTTGGTTAGAAATTCATATAACTTGTTAAAAATTCAATATTTTCCTTAAAATGCAAGGTATTCGCAGCATTTGAAAATGAATTTACGTATTTAGATATTTAAAAGGATTGAAAAAAACATTATTCATAAGAAACTCGCAAATTTTTATACATATTCCGAGTAGATTTTTTTTTTAAATGCAAAATACTTGAATAGCTCTGTATATGAAAAATTATATCTGGACAAATCTTGAGATACCTAAAAAACGGGAATTGTCGGAGAATCTTTTTTAGGGAATAGAGTAGGTGACTTGTGTTCGGTTATATTAAAAAATTTCATCTCCAGGTTCGGGAACAGAGTTTCACTTTTATGTGCGTAGCATTAACTGTTTCAAATGTGTGCAAAAATGCTCTTGCTCCTGGCTTTAGCACATACGATCCCTCATAGTTTTTCCCTTTACTTTTAGTTTACCGAGCACGTGAAATTGATCACATGATATCGACATCTGCGTTTTTAAACTCGCATTCTGGACTTGACTTCATAGCCAAGATTTATGAGTGTTGTGATAGTTACTGCAAATCTTGTGCAGTAGTTTTGAAACAGTCGCTTTCTGTATTAAAAGCGTATTCTAAAATTTATTACCATTTGTTCGTTTATGTTGCAATTCAGAAATTTTGTATCGCTTAAAAATTTAATTGCACAATCTCTACTTTCATAGGTGCGTCCACTCAGCGCCGCCACCAAGGCAAATTATAAAATTGAATACGCCATATTTTTTTGCTAATTTTATGCTAACAAAATTTTTTTTTTGCTCTTTACACTTCGGAAAAAAGGATGGCGGCGCTAGCAAGACGTCCACTCATAGCCGCCACCTACGAAAACTCACTAAAAATGATTCTAATGCGATAAACGATAAGCGGAGATTTTTTTGCTTTTTTTGCTCTATGATGATATATATTACGTTTCCCAAAAAACTACCCCTAAGTCTTACACAACTACCCCCTGTGATCAATAATATTTAAAAATGGGAAAACTACCTTTAACAATATAAACATGATTTAGGGCTTCAAATTAATCACATAACACTTGAAAATTTCGCCCTATTAATAATTTCCGTATAACTACCCTTCCACGTGAACGTATGCAGCAGAACATTTATATGTATGAAAAAAGCATTAAAAATAATCAAACTTAGAAGGAACTGTTAGTTGATATTTGTTTTCTCTTTTTTTGCTCTCCGAAAATATATAATACGTTACCCAAAAACTACCCATAAGTCACACATACCCTCCCCTCGTCATCACAAACGTTTTAAAAGTTGGAAAACCACTTTGAACAATGAAAAAATTATTTAGAACTCCAAATTAATTACATGGCACTTAAAAATTTCCCTCTTCATACTTTCCCGAAAAAATACCCTTCCACGTGAACGTATACAGCGGAACATATATATGTATGAAAACAGCATAAAAAATAGTGCAACTTAGAAAACACTGTTAATCGATGTTTTTTCTCTTTTTTTCTCTTCAATAATATATAATACGTTACCAAAAAACTACCCCTAAGTCATACATACCTTTCCCTCGTCATTGAAAACGTTTTAAAAGTTGGAAAACCACCCTGAACAATGCAAAAATGATTTAGAACATTTAAAACGTTTTTGATCACGAGGGGTGAGTATGTATGACTTAGAGGTAGTTTTTGGGAACGTATCATATATTATGAGAGAGCAAAAAAAGACTAAAAAATATCAACTAACAGTGTTTTCTAAGTTCTATTATTTTTAATGCTTTTTGAA
>NC_046662.1:77241663-77251933 GCF_010883055.1 Belonocnema kinseyi | reverse complement strand
CCCGGATTGAAGTCTGGTACAGAGGGTTTCATTTTTGCATGCCAAGACGGTGTTATTTCCACCTTAACATACCGTCGCCACATTTTGAGCCAAGACATTCCCCATGATAGCTGCAGGGTGTGCCATGCACACCCCGAGCATTTAGCTCACATACTATATAGTTGTCCAACACACGCGGGAACGACCTACATTCAAAGGCACAATGCGGCACTAAGAGTACTTTATTACCATCTCTGTCACTCCTACGGAATTCACCTTAATATCGCTCCTCTAAATGCTCCTAGGGAAATTGAGTCAATTGTCGAGAATGGGAAGTGCCGCATATACTGGAACTTTATATTCTCGACAATTATTTCTGTTGCTCACTCGAGGCCTGACATGGTTCTTCTTGACTTCGACAAGCGAACCATATTCGTTATCGAATTTTCGGCACTAGCTGACAAAAACATCATAGCCAAGGAGAATGAAAAGAAAGAGAGGTATCGAGACCTTATAAGGGAGTTGCAACGATTGTACCGGGATATTCTGTTAAACTGATCGTCCTTATCATCGGCGCTCTTGGAGGTGCCAAGCTTTCACATGCTAATAGCCTAAAAAGCATGCCTGCGTGTCAACAATATGCTAGAACACTTGCGGGAAAAATGCAGAAGGCGGTTGTCCTTGGGTCACTCCGTATTCTTAGGGTGCACGAGGCTTTTGCTGGATCGTCGTATAGATTCCTTTACAGACTGTAACCGCCTATCTCACGGTTGTGAGACGTGGTTATGGCTGAAATTTTACCGCGATTTCGCTGGAAGCGGGTGCAATTATTCAGATTAGCACCCGCTCCCGCCGAAATCCTGCGGTTGTCCTTATGATAAATTTTTAATTATATATATACGATTATATAAATGTTCTGTTGCGTACGTTCAAGTGGAAGGGTAAATTTGGGAATATTATGAGATAGAAATTTGGACGTATCATATAACTAATTTGGAGTTCTCAATCATTTTTACATTGTTTAAGGTGGTTCTCCAACTTGGAAAACGTTTTTGATGACGACGCAAGGGTATGTAGGACTTAGGGGTAGTTTGTCGGGTTCGTATGATACATTATCGAAGAGGAAAAAAATATCAACTAACAGTGTTTTCTAAGTTGTATTATTTGTTATGTTTTTTCTTACATATATGTGTTCTGCTGCTCACATTCACGTAGAAGGGTAGTTTTTTGAGGAAACGATAATCAGGGGGAAATTTTCAAGTGTAATGTAATTAATTTTGAGCTTTAAATCATGTCTACATTTTTTAAGGTGGGTTTTCAACTCTTAAAACGTTTTTGTTCACGAGGGGTATGTATGTATGACTTAGGGGTAGTTTTTTGGAGACGCATTATATATTATCAGAGCGCAAAAAAGAAGAAAAAATATCTACTAACAGTGTTTTCTAAGTTTTATTAATTTTCATGCTTTTTTCATACATGTATATGTTACGCTGCATACGCTCATGTGGAAGGGTAGTTTTTCGGGGTAATATAATAGAGGGGAAAATTTTCAAGTGTAATATAATTAGTTTGTTATTCTAAATCATATTTACATTGTTCAAGGTGGTTTTAGAATATTTAAAACGTTTTTGATCACGAGGGGTGAGTATGTATGACTTAGGGGTAGTTTTTCGGGAACTTATTCTATATTATCAAAGAGCAAAAAAAGAGGGAAAAAATATCAGCTAACAGTGTCTTCTAAGTTTATTTTTAATGCTTTTTTCATACCTATATATTTTCTGTTGCATACGTTCACGTGGAAGGGTAGTTTTGGGAACATTATAATGTGAGGCAAATTTGCAAGTCTCATTTTATTAATTTTGAGTCCTAAATCATTTTTATATTGTTCAAGGTGGTCTTTTAAAACTTTTTAAACGTCTTTGATCACGAGGGGTGAGTATGTATGACTTAGGGGTAGTTTTTTGGGAAACGTAATATATGTCATCATAGAGCAAAAAAAGCAAAAAAATCTCCGCTTATCTTTTATCGCATTAGAATCATTTTTAGTGAGTTTTCGTAGGTGGCGGCGCTGAGTGGACGTCCTGCTAGCGCCGCCGCCCTTTTTTCCAAAGTTTAAAAAGCAAAAAAAAATTTTTTCAACATAAAATTAGCACAAAACAAGCAAAAAAATATGACGTATTCCATTTTATAATTTGCCTTTGTGGCGGCGCTGAGGGGACGGACCTTACTTTCATTCCCTTATGCTTCTAAAAACCTTGAATTGGAATTGCTAACCAAATGGTTGAAAAGTCATTTTTTGAAATTGAAAATATTTCAAATAAATTGATTCGTATTTGAACCAATTACAGGTCCTCCAGAGAGAGTTGAGACACAGGGTACTAAAATTTTGATTGGTGCCGCTGTACCGGAACTATTGGACCTTTTATGAATTTTGATTGGCTTGAGTTGGCATCATTCTCAAATTAAAATTCTATTTACAAGGGAATTTAATACAGAGTAGAAACAACACTCATCTCATGAATATTGTAAATTATTCGGGAGGTTAGTTATTAAAGCTAGGGAACAATAATATTTACTTTGAAACACGTAATACTTCAAAACTTTCGTAAAAAAAATCATGAATGAAAACAACACTGTTCATAGTCTTCGCGTCTCTTGAAAATATCATAGTTCCTGTACGGCGGCCAAGGTTGAAAGGGGATACGTGTCTCATATCTCCCTAGACGATCTCTAGAACCTATATAAAAACTACCAATTTTAATCCTAACTGAGAAAAACACATTCAAATAGAACATTTAAAAGAAAATATAACTCAGAAATTTGTATAACCACAACTTCACTTATTTTGTATTCTATCCCTGTACAATTTTTCAGAATTTTTTCATTTTTCTTTACAACAAACTTATTTTCTTCTGCAGTACGTCGAGGTTGCTTAATGATTTCAAATAGGGAAATTACATCAGCCAACGTTGGCGAGCGTTGTACTTTTAGCCCCCAGGTGCTTTCGCCTGCAGTGAGGTATCCTACCCATCACGAAATCGTGCCGAAACATATATTTTGTAGAGAAACATGGGTAAAAGCTTCCACTGCATCAACAGAAAGATGTATTTTGTAGATGAGAAAAGTTGTAATTTTATATTAAAACAGAAAATAGAGGGGAAGTTTAGAAAAACTTCCTTGAAATTAGAGTCCGGAGTTCTGAAAATAAAGTAGAATATTGTTGAACATGAGATAGAAGCTATTTATTAATCGCATGAGTAATTTGAGGATTTTAATTTATTTAAACAGGAACAGTTTAAAAAGCAAACTGTTTTTCTGAAAGTATAAAAATAAAAGTATTCAGCTCTCACTCGGGTCAAGGAAACAATGATAAATACGGAAGGATGCTGCTTACGGTAGGGTGCGCTTGAAACAGCTCCATCCTAGTCGAGCTCTTTTTCAAAGAGTTTTTTCTTTCTTTATTTTTTTGTGATGTGAGGTTGTAGAAAACACATCCCTAGGCCACGTTTTACTAAATTGTACACCTACGTGCAGAAGCAGGTGGATCTAAGGGGACAAGAGGGATGCACAATTTCCGTATGGTTCGTCTGCGTCATGCTCTTGCATCTCTCTATGTTTGTACACCGTCTTGCATAAATTTCTCCCCTAGTTACTGTCAGACAAATAAGTTTCGACATGCTCAAGTAAATAAGCTCATTGACCTGGTTACAACGCAACGTAACAAGGAGAAAATTTAGAGAACAATGTGTTCTCCTAACTTCACCTAAACTATATTATCTCAATGTTATCCATATTCTGTGATTTAACCAAATATACCAAATATCACGCGGAAAAGAATGGGGAAAACTCTTACTTTCCGCAATTATTATTTTTTGTCTTAATTTGGCTAAACGGAGAAATAGCTGTTTGAGGTTTAAGTGTATCATTTGACTTGTCTTATAAAGTCCAGTGACTTTTAATTAAAAAGTCTTCACTTTTATCCTAATATTTAATAAAAGCCACTAGATACCAGACGCAGATCCTCAAAAATGTTTAATTTAAATATTAAATACTTAACTACAAAATCAAAGTATTTAAAACATTAGAAATCTTCAAAATTTGAAGTATTTGCAATTAATACCAAATAATTTTTAATTCATCCATTCATCAAGTTTTCGGAAAATTCGCCTTTAGAACTGAGCTGAGATTCGTCAACCAAATCGATTAAAGATCAGCCCTAAAAGCTGTTCTACGAAATTTGTTTGAAAAATTTTTAAAAATCTAAGAAATTTCTAGGAATTTGACAGGATATTAATAGATATTAATAATAGAGAATGTTGAAGATTTCAAAGTATTTTTATTAGAAGATTTTGAATGATTCTTAACGGATTTCAATGGATAGAACCAACTCAAATTATTTTGTAACATTCATATTATAATATTTAGTCATTTAAATATTTGAAGCTACTTTTAAGGGATCTTATAAGATTTTCGAGGACTTCATTCTTCAGTAGATTTTTTAGGGTCTGAAAGGATTTCATAGGACTTCAAATGTATCAAGAGATTTTCAGGAATATCATAAGATGTCATGCAATTTCACGAGATTTAAAAGATTTCAGGGTATTTAAAAAGATTTAAAGGAATTTTCAAGTGCTTCAAAAAATGTCAAGGTATTTAAAAATATTTCGAAATATTTGAAATAGTTTAGGGTATTTCCTAGAATTCCAACTAATTTTCAAGAGGGTTACAAATTTTGCCGGAATTTTCAAAGATTTTAATGAATTTAGGAAATTTCGAAATATGTTAAGCGGTTTTAAAGATTTTCTTAGTATTTCGGAAGGTTCAAAAGGATTTTAGTATATTTTCTTAGATTCTAATAAATTTTTAAAGGATTTTAAGAATTTAATAAGAATTTTGAGGGTTTTAATGATTTTGAGGGAAAATGTATTTATACATTTTCTAGTATTTTAAGAAATATCAGATTTTATGGAACTCCACGGACTTTTAATGGATTTTTACGGATTGTAAAGATTTGAAGAGATTTTGCAATATTTTCAGGGATATCAACATTTTAATTAATAATCGAAGAGTCATAAATCGTAGAAGACTATAGTATCCGCACAAAACCAGCCGAGTGCTTATTTTTGCTATAGTGAACTATAAAAAATGGAAACCTCCACAACTGTTTAAGCTCAAATGTAATGCCCTTAAAAATCTAATTACTTAAAAAAATGTATATCTTTAAATAGTTTTATCTGCTAAGCAAAACTTGCATAACAAACAAAAAATTAAAAGTTAGAAAATTGGTGAGTTTCTAATCAAGTTGTTATTAGTTGTTGGAATATGGAATAATTTTATTTGTCTAGAATTGACTGACGGAGTTCGAAATAAGTGTTAAATCTTTTTTAAGACATTCTGAAACTAACAATTTTATTTTCAAAGCCTAAAAAATTAAAATATTTCAGAATTGCGCATTCAAAACTGTAGTTTTTAATCTAAACTGTAGAAAGTTTAAAGATTACGTTCAAGGTTTGACGTTCAACTTCCAAAATGATTGGATAGATTTTATATTAAAGAATGAGATTTCTGTGAGAACGAAACTTTACTTATTATTTCACCATTCAAAATTTAAGAATTACAAAGGCTTCAAAGTATAATGATAATAAAAACGTTGAAAATTGTATAACTTCTAGTTCGTTGTTAGAAAAAAAATTCAAGCCTTATTTAGATGTTAAAAATTAACTAATTCCAAACTATTAATTTTTTACGTTACAATTTCTATCCGTATCATCGATTTTCCTTTATTCTCATCCTCATAGAAGCGGAAATGAGTTTTAACTTTAAGGTTTTTCATCCTCTTCAATGGACAATTTTGAATTTCGTCCAGAAATTATTAAAAGAGAAAATTTACTTACGTTCACAGAAGCACGATTTTTTTTACTATTACTTTCAAGTACATTGTTATATACCCAACCGCTTCTAGAATAATGGAATACCGCTCTGTAAAAGTAATATGTACTTCTAAATGCGGAAATACGTAGCAGAAATAACGTGCATTACTCCATAATTTATAAATGCTAATTTTACTCCTCAGAAATAATATTTTCCGTTCTGCAGTTTTCACCGAGCACTCAATGTTTATTCCATCCATAAATATTGGAAAACTAAGTGCTATAAGTGATCTTGGTTTCTTTATGGAAAAAGGAAACTTATGATAGATTTTTTATAATCTTCAGGAATATTTTTTTACATTTTTTAATATACACATTAAACACGGTGGGGCTGAACAAAAATTTAATTGAGACGCTTGCATATGGAATTTTCTAGTTGATATGATTACCTGGCACCAAATGAAAGTTTGCAGAGCAAATTGGAAATCATCGCCAGAGCACACAAATTGATGTTGAATATTGCTTAAGTTTTTTTTATTCCTCAATTTTATTGTATAGTTTTTTACATTTTAATGTATAATAGGCACCATCATATAAAAAGTTCTTTAAAAAATCAATTACAGTACCGGTGAAAATTAGCTACACAACTATTTTTCAGATTTTGCTAAAGCCTCTCAATTGTTGAACGTCAAATTCTAATTTTATTTTAAAATTTTCAAACAGGTGTAAAATTTCGATGTTTTTGATAAATTGGTATAACTGTAGAAATAATAATAATATCCTCATAAATATCACTAAATAGATTAAAATATAGGTAATAAATAATGAGTTTTAAATAATGTTTGTAAGGAGTCACTCATTTTTTAAATGTTGTGATTTTTGCACCAAATTAAACCCCAGGGCATAATCTAGGGAAAAAAATCTCAAGTGTCTCAGGAATTTAGATTAATAATTAAAAATAAGCTGAAGAGCTTTGAAAACGTTAATTATTTCAATAGTTTTTTCAATTTTACAAAATAATCGAAATTTTATGTTTTTTCCTTGATATTTTTTTTATTTATTGACATTTTACCTTAAACTTGTACCTATGTCCACAGAATTTTGTTACCTTTCATGCGATGATAAGTAAAAATGTTTATCCTATTAATTTTTTTATTCAAGTCTTTTATTGTCAAAACAGAATATAAAGAATGAAGTTGCGTGGTGGAATGATGAAATTCAGGCTGCCCAAAAAGCAAAGAGAGAAGCGTACCAGAGAACTTTGAACATCGCAGGTCTTTGCAATGAGGAAAGAAATAGATGTAGAAATGATTATAGACACGAAAACAGGATACTCAAACCATTAGTTAAGGAATGCAGGAAACTACTTTATAAAAAAATGAAAGCAAACAAAAGTACAGAATTTGTCAACATGAGAAATAGTAGGCGAGAAATGGTATATGATGCAGACGGAATACTAGAGGCTTTCAGAGACTAGTTTAGAATACAATTTGGAGATGAAGCTATAGGATACCACAACTGCGATGTTGAACACGATGCGATGGAAGACTCAATTGAGAAAGTCTGTGTCACTGAGGTTAGGGATATAATTAAGAACTTGAAAATCGGTAAGACTGCCGGGGGAGACGGTATTAACGCTGAAATGCTTAAACACGGTGGCGCATGCATACCACATAGACTGTGCGAATTGCTAAATTTATGTTTCGAGATAGGAGACGTCCCAGACGATTGGAAAAAAGCGATTATCGTATCAATATACAAGAGAAAGGGAGATAAAAGCGAGTGCAATAGTTCCGGAGGGATTAGCTTATTAAGCACCGTAAGTGAAATATATTCAAAAATACTTATTCGTAGGGTAATGAAAATAACAGAAACAAAGATTTGGGAAGTCCAAAGTGGGTTTATGCCAGGAAGGTCATGTACGGATCAAATATTTAGCTTAAGGCAAATAACAGAAAAAAGTTTGAGAGTAGGAAAACAAGTTTTCTGTGCAGTTGTTGACCTAGAAAAACCTTTTGACAAGGTAGATAGAAGTAAACTTTTAGAAGTCCTGAAAGAGTATGGAGTCAATGGATGGCTCCTACAAGCTATAAAAACAATATATACAGGTAGCAAAGCGAGTGTAAGAGTGAATGGGAAAATGAGTGACTGTTTCAATATTATTCATGGAGTTAGACAAGGATGCGTTATGTCTTCATGGTTATTTATATTATTTATGGACAAGTGTTCAAGAATGGCTCTTTTCGACGAAGAGGACGTGGATCTCGAATCAGTAAGGTACGTGGGTTAGCGTTCGCAGATGATAAGGTTGTTATGACACAGTCAATCGAAGACTTACAAAGAATATTCGAATAAACTAGATGCAAGCATGAAGAGCATGGGTCTCAAAGTTAACGCTAATAAAACAAAAACTATGGTGTTCAAAGGAAAGAGTCAGAAAATACTATGCAATAATTTATTAAATGATGAGAGAATTGAACAAGTTGATAAGTTCTTATAACGTGGTAGCTTATTTACTAATGACGGGAAGATAGATGAGGAATTAGATAGGTGCAGAAACGAAGGTAAGAAGGTTATTGGTAGATCAGGTCCCCTTATCAGAAGTAAAAATATATCAAATAAAGCTAAAATAGGAATACATCATTCTATATCTGTACCGACTGTACTATACGGTAGCGAGACATGGACTTATCAAGAAAAAGATAAGAGTAAAATTAACGCAATTGACATGAGATTCAAGCGCATAATATGCGTGAAAACTCTGATGGACAAAATAAGTAACACAAATAAGTAGACACATGGGAAAGAAATCGGTTGAGATGGTTTGGGCATGTTGAGAGAATGCCAAATGAACGACTAACGAAACAAGTGTATCAAGGTAAAGTAAATGGTAGTGTGCCCAGAAGTAGATCGCGGAAAGAATGATTAGAATGTGTGAATGAGACCCTAGTTAGAAAAGACATAAGAAGTCACAGAAACAAGAGAGTCTGCATGAAAGAATGCATGGACACAAAAGACCTTGGCCACTAATGGACCCAAGTGGGGAACCTTACATAACGACTTTGTGAGGATTTTCACTTGGGGTGATTGCTAGAGAGATTGATCAGCAACCTGGTTCGGAGTAGTGTTGCGGAACGAACGTGTTATTTACATAAATAACACGAGAATTCTGGATCAATCTGAAAATTCTCTATTCCTTCCACACATTACTCCTTTCCCCACCGAGTGAGTCACGCCTAACCCAAAAGGGAAATGGCTTAATGGTGTATATATATATATATATAAGTTAATTTGAAGTGATGTACTGAAATAAAATAGGAAATTGGTAGGTATTTTGATAAGCTTGATTTTTTAACGAAATTTTTAAATAGTGGTCTTTGGGGTCATTCAAAGTATCATTCTTCATGTTAAGTGAATGACCTTTCAATTTAATTTGGTTCAACTCCACCATGTAAGTACTTATATTTATTGTTATGAGTTTCAAAAGAGATTAATTTTATTTCTTTCGAAAAGATTTTCACGATAACTTTCTCCGGTATAAATGGTTCGATAGCACGCTTCGCTGAAAGAAAATAACTTTGGATCATTTTCTATCTTACGAAGAAAAGAATTCTCTTGTGGTGAATTTATTTGGCAAGAAAACTGCGCTCATAAATTACGCCCTGAAAGCGATCAGATAATGTGCTCAAATCTGCAAGCCAAACTTCCATCGTTGATCATCGTCTCCTGTATTCCAGCATTCCATTTTGCCTCCTTATCTTTCTATATCAACATGCTATATCATCATGAAAATATTACAATTTGTGATACCCACCATTACCCCTCTCTCCTTTTACATTTTTTAAATGCTGTTTTTCCGTGAACGCTATTGCCGATCACTCACACATCGAAGTGCCGATAACTGAAGCAGCCAAATTTCTGACTTGCCGATAGCCCATGCATTCTCGTATTTATAACTTCGAACTTCTTATAACATGCATTCTAATAGGATATGTTACAAGTAATAAGTAATTTACCTTTCTAAAGGTACGCTTTATTCGATAAAACCCATTTCTTAAGCTTTAAATATGTTCAATATAGTTTTTTAAGCAATTGAATTCTAAAATTCGCCTTATGCTTCCGATAACTGGCACACTTACCTTACTTAAATATACGATTATACGAATATTTTTCTAGTCTTAAAATTACGTAAGATTTCGGATTTTTTTTTAAATTCATGATAGCTACGCCATCAAAGAATAATGAATAATTTAGTTATTTATTGTTTCACAGAAATAATGGGAAACATAAAAAATAAAATAAAGTTATTTTTCACTTTTTAACATTATTATTATTATTATTATTACACCATTAAGCCATTTCCCTTTCGGGGTAGGCGTGACTCACTCGGCAGGGGAAAGGAGTAGTGTGTGGATGGGATA
>NC_046662.1:77228924-77241563 GCF_010883055.1 Belonocnema kinseyi | reverse complement strand
AGTTAATAAGGGAGGGTTGGGAGAGGGGGGAAGTAGAACTGGAACCGAGAGAGTCGTCTTGGGTTTGTGTTCTTGTTTCATGCTGAGAAGGTCACCAGCCTTAATTTTATGATATTTATACGAAAATTTAAAAAACTATCAAGTTTCCACTGGATACTTTTATGAATATTATTTTGGTTAAAAATACTACATTCCTCGCCAAATTTCGTTAAAAATTAATTTACTTTTTTTTAATAAGAAAATTTATGCGGATTGGACTAAGTTCCAAGAAAAGACCAGATTTTTCGGGAAGTTTGATGAGTGTTTTCGAAAGCTAAATACGTTCTAAATGTTCGATTTATAAGTTTTTATTATTTATCGCTGGAAAAAACTTTAAATATCAAAACTTCTTCATCATTTTTGAACTAATAAAATTTTTTTATTGAACTTGCGAATAAAAAAAGGATACAGAAGATTTTATTTTATTTTACTTTCGTCGGATGTCAACTCACATATTTCGATTAATAAAAAAATCGTCGCTCTGCAGGTATGTAAACAAAGGTTTTAAAATTGAAATCTTTAAAATATTGTTTAATAATAAAGAAAATAGGGCAATGATAAATGTTAAGAATTGATATAAAAGTGCAGGCTTTCAAATCTAGATTGAAATTCGGTTTGAAACTGGCAAAGCCGATTAAATTATATTTTTTATGCAAAACACGTTATCGCATCTAAAATGCAAATGGGACCACATTCTGAGCCATAATACCTCGAGTAATACGTGCAATGACATGGTCGGATGTGTGTTTTCGTATACACAAATGACGATCAAAGCTCCTCCACGACGGAAACCATTGTCTCGAATGTCTTATGAGCTAACAATCCCTGAAGCAAGTCTCTGATTACATACCTATTCAATATACATGCATCCCTGATGTAATTATGATTGCATAGATAATTCCCCAAATATGCTACATTGCAATGTACGATAAAATAATGTTCATTATTGAATCTCATAAGTTTATATGGATTTAAGGGTGGGGGGCTACTGATTGGGTAAACGAATTCACTTAGAATTTTGAGCACAGCCAAAGACCGGGAATTTTTTTGAAATTCAAGAATTTTTCAGATTTGATTAACCGTGGGACCGAAAGAGTGGTGGTGCTCAGTCAAGTGTGACCAACAGCATGAGGGCAGTGCATTCACAATCAGAATAATTTTTGTTTGAAGCAAACGAATATTTGTTTGACCCTATATCAAAGATAGAATTTGTTTAGGTCAAATAAAATTTGTTTAGTTTAAACAATAGTGTCTCTTATTCAGTTAATTTTTTTAAAACAACTATTTGTTTATTTCAATAAAATATTTCTTTGGCCCTATATCAAAGAAAGAATTTGCATCATTGAAACAAACATTTTGCTGAGTGTGCTCGCAACGCGTTAGTTGCAGAAGCTGTTAGCATGCATACAAAACCAGTTCATGCGGCCATGCCAATTTACATTAAGATTTTGCCGATTTATGCTGAGGACTCTGTAAGCCATGCCTGAAACCGTTCTTATATTGAAAGTTGTGTATACTTGATTTGTTTAGGACATTTATTTCAACTGACATAACAACTTTGTTTTTAATATACTCTTCTCTCTATTCACCTCATTTCCTTTTTTTTTAATTCCCCTTTTTTACCTGCTTTAAGGAAAATTCCCCATTTTCCCTTTTTCTTAATTTTCGCTTAATTTAGAACAGAACTAATAGAACAAAATGAGAAAATCAAATTATTCTTGGGTAAAACTTATTACTTTTTAATGAAAAAGTCTATTATATTTTTGGTTCAAAAATCATAATTTTTTGTCGAAAATCCAACTGTTTTGTTGAAGATTAGTCTCTTTGGATAGCCAATTTGTATATTTGGATTCCAAATGCAACTTTTAATTGAAAATTCGTCTTTTTGGTTGAAAAATAATAATCTCTTATTGAAAAGTCTACTATAATATTTCTGTTGCCGAATTCATCTCTTTTGGTTAAAAATTCAACTATTTTATTTTAAAATATTGTTTTTGGATAGAAAATTGGTACTTATAAATTAAAAATGTATCCTCTGATAGAAAAGTCGTCTTTTTTGGCTGATAGAAAAGTCGTCTTTTTTGGTTAAAAAATAATAATTTCTAATTGAAAAGTTTACATCTTTTTTTAAAAAGATAGTTCTTTTCATTTGAAAATTGTACTTTTACATTTTAGGTTCGGAATTCATCACTGTAAATTAAAATTTGTTTCTTTTCTGAAAAATTTCATTATTTTGTAAAAAGCTTTCGTTTTTGTTGAAAATTCATCTTTTATGTTTGAAAGATAATTTATTTTAATTTGAAAGTTTACTTTCACATTTTTTTATCAATAATCTATATCACTTTTATAATCATTTACATTATAATATATTTTACCTCAAAGTTCTAAAATGTTTAATTCTTTTCATGGTTTAAAAAATAAAGCAATTAGTATTATTATAAACGCTTAACAGACAACCGAATGATTTGATTTTTGACAGGGATAATCGGGAAATAGCCCAGAGTTTCTTTTTTGAAGAATATGATTACTTTCTGCGGAGTCAAAAGTAAAGAGTGTACAATCAGAGCGGCAGACTCGGTAATGGAAAACTTATTGAGCAGGTAGAACTCGAAAGTCGAAGTCATAACGATAACCATTGAGTAAAGCAACCTCAGTGCGACGGTTAGGGCATTAATGGCGCCGGTATTGTGGAAATTCGATCGAAGACAATTTCCATTCGAAGTGGATCGCCCCCAAAGGATTTATCGAGGATGCATTCGGATTTGCATGGGAATTAGCACTCCTATTTTACGCAAGAGACTTTTCGATTCTCCATAAATTGGCGCGAATTTTCCCTGAAATCGATAAAAATGTTTATAACAGAGTCGCTTTCCAATCACGTTAATTCCTGATAGGGGAGTGACTATGACAGTCACTCCCCTGTTTCCCTCTCTTTTCGTTTTTTAAGAATTCCACATTTTTCTCTGTTTTCAAGAAACTTGCTCTTTTTTCATTAAACTGTTAAAAATGTTTTCAGAATTAATCTTTTTTAGTCGAAAGTTGAACTACTTTGTTAAAATTTCATTTTATCATGTAAATATTTAACTTTCTGTTAAAAATTCTTTTTTCTTTAACATTGATTTGTTTAGCTAAATATGCAATTAATAAATTTTTTAATGTAAATTAATCATTTTTAGTTGAAGATTTAACTATTTGGTGTTAAATTTGTTTTTTATTGATGTTGAAAATTGATTTTTTAACATTATAATGAACTATTCCATTTTTTTTAAATTAATAGTTTTTATCGAAAATGTAATTATTAAATTTTTCAATGAGAATTTATCTGTGTTAGTTGAAAATTAGACTACTTGTTTCAAAGTTTAATTGCTTTGTTAAATATTAATTTCATTAGTTTAAGATTGATCTATTTTGTTGATGATTCATTTTTCTTTTGGTTGAAATGGATTTTTTAAATTTAAAATTGAATTATTCCATTATAAGTTAAAATTTATCATTTTTAGATGAAAATTGAATTATTTGGTTGCAAATTTATGTATTTTGTACCAAAAAATTTTTTTTCGGTAGAAAATCAACTTTATTAATTAAGAATTTAAGTACTCAGTTGAACATTGAAGATTTACCTCTTGGGTCAACCTTTTTTATTCATAAACCTTTTCGTTGAAAATTCAAAGTGTTTTTGGTTGGAATTTAATTTTTTTTGTGAAAGAATTGGAATATTTTGTTGCAAATTTATCCCTTTAGCTTCAAAGTCCAACTATTCGGTTGTAAATGCAACTTTTTTTCTTAATAATTTTTTGTTTTGGAAATTTTAATCTATTTGCTTCAAAATTCAGTTTTGTATGTTGCGGTTTTAATTAAGTGGTGACAGTTTCAACGATTGTCTTTTTAAAAATCCATCGTTTTGGCCTAGAAATTTGATTTCTTGGTTAAACATTCAAATAGTTTTTGTTTAATGTCTATATTTTTTTCTTAAAAATTCAACCATATGGATAAATATTCAACTATTTTGTTAAAAATGCGTTCCTTTGCTTGAGAGTTCAACTATATTTGGTAGTAAATGCAACTGTGTGATTAATAATGATTTTCATTTAATATTTAGCCGTTTGGTTAAAAATTTATTTTTGTAGGTTGAGAGCTCAACTGTGTGTCTAAAAGCTCAATTATTTTGTTGAAAATTTAACTACTTGGATCAGAAGTAATCTTTTTTGTCGACAGATCAACTGCTTTGTGAATAATTGGTCTTTTTGTATAGAAAGTTTTTCCCTTTCTATTTTTTTTTTGACATTTTATATTAAGTTCAATATGGTACCTGTACATTAATTTGATTGAAAACAATTTATTCCTCTACTATTTCCCTATTTTCGTGAAAAATCTCCCTATTCCTAAATACATGTTTTTTAGTAAAGCCATCAAGGTATTTATAAATAAAAAAATAGATTTCAAAGTGATTGACTCTATTGGGGATTTAAACATTCTATTGGACACTTTCGGCGTCTACGTGAACTAACCAATATGGCTGCCGTAAGCATAGTAAATACACGAAAAACATCACAAGAACCAGCTAAAACATAGCGTTTAACGGTAATGATATAAGTAATTAAATGAAACGTAAGGAAATAAGTAGGCAAAATACTTCTGAGTTTATAATTATTTCCTCTAATAATGGAATTTGCACGAGAATATCGTAAGTCAACAAGTTTTGGAGGATGTTGTGTCAGTGGTTGTGACTCCAAAGTAAATAAAAACTTCAATTTGAGTTTTCATGGAGTGCTAAAGCTTAGAAGCGTTAAAATAAAAAGGATTATAACGAAAAGAATTTATTTGTCTGCTCCTTGCATTGTATATCAATTTTATATATACGAGGTGTGTTCAAAAAGTAAGGTGACTTTTCAATTTTCGCGGGCTACGTACATTCAAGTTTTAAATTTTTTGTTTTGTTGTGTTGGTATACTCGTCACGATCATATGTTCACAGTTTTGACTATATAGCTCGTGTTGTTTTTCTGGCAGAGGCGTAAAAGGTTAGAAGGGTTTAGTGTGCTAGGCGATTTTCTTCTTTCGAAAAAAATTGAGCAAAGAGTTTGCATTAAATTTTGTGTGAAAAATGGAATCCAGTGCTCTAAAACTCTTGAAATGTTGACAATTGCATACGGTGAGTCTACTCTGAGTAAGAAAACTGTGTATAAGTGGTACAAGCTGTTCCAAGTAGGCCGAGAGGATGTCGAAGACGAACCTCGCCCAGGACGTCCCAGCACGAATTACCATCAGAGAAGTTGCTGATGATGTTGGCATATCGGTTAGCTCATACCCTGCTATCTTTTCGGACGATTTGGGCATGAGACATATCAGCGAAATTTGTTCCAAAACTGCTTAATTTTGATCAAAAGATCCATCGCATGACCATCGCTCAGGAGATGTTGAATGAAGTCAATAAGAATCCTGATTTTCTCAAAAGGGTTATAACTGGGGATGAATCGTGGGTATATGGTTATGACGTCGAAACTAAAGCCCAATCGTCTCAGTGGAAGCATCCTGAGTCTCCAAGACCGAAAAAAGAACGTCAAGTTCGGTCAAATTTGAAGGTTTTGCAAAAAAACGTCCGGAACTTTGGAAAAATAATTCATGCCTTTTGCATCACGATAATGCACCTGCTTATTCATCGTTGCTTGTGAAAGATTTTCTGACCAAAAACATCACCACAGTCATGCCTCAGCCTCCATATTCACCGGATTTGGCCCCCAGTGACTTTTTTCTTTTCCCAAAACTGAAGAGACCTATGAAAGGACATCGATTTTCAGCGATTGAGGAGATAAAAACTGCATCACTGAAAGAACTCAAGGCTATACTACAAAATGATCATGAGAAGTGCTTCGATGATTAGAAAAAGCCTTGGCACAAGTGTATTATATCTGAGGGGGATTACTTTGAAGGGCACAACATAAATACAGGTTTTTTTGCCATTTTCATCGACACCATTAATTATTAATCTTCCTCTTATTTCGTGTGGTTCTGAAGTTAAAGCACTGGTTTGAAGGCACAATGAATATATTTCCACTTTTTCGAGAGCTTTTATTTATTCAGAAGATTTTGGCATTCGATCGTATTATTGTATGCAGGTGTAGCTTGTGTGTAACTACACAAACTATCCAAGTTCAAAAATACCATTTTATAAGTTCACACAAACTTTTTAAGAAAATTATTACAATTTTAATAAAATTACTCCATATTATTCATATGGTTTCGGCGGCTATGTTTAAATAGCAGTGCAGTACCACTTTCGGCGCGGTGGATGTTTTCATCCCAATAATTGTGTTCGTAAACAAAAAGTAGTAGACAATCCGAGTCTGTAATAAGCCAGGCTGTTAATTATTTCTTCCCTCGTCTTTTCGAAATGAACGGACTTGGAGTCTTCTCTTTTCCTCCAGACAAAGAATGGTCTTTTCTCCCTTTCGAATCTCAAGTCTTTTGTCCTCTTGACGGAGAGAACTAAGGAAGAAAAACGGCCGAAGAAAACAGGGTAGGAAATCTCTTCGGACTCTTGACACGTTAACTTTCTTCTACTCTTGTCGTATTCTTGAAGCGTTTCTGAAGTTTTTTTATGGTCAGGTTACAATTTGCTGAAAAAAATCATTGGTGTCAGGTATTTTTCTTATAAAAGACTAGATCGGAATTAGTGACGGACGAAAGTTTAATAAAGAAGGGACGAAAAAGTGCGACGGTGGTGTTCGTGTAAATTGAAAATCGACAACTTGAGTTGACGTTTAGCTATTATCCACAAATTACGAAAGCCATTTTTTTCAAATTTGTAACCCCCCCCCCCCCCCCCCCCCCCCCCCCAGCTTCCCTCCTCGTGTAAAATACGGTGAGAGTAGCTTTGAAACCCCCTGCCCACAAAAGCTTATTAATTTTGTATAAGTTTAGGAAATGAATGTGCATATTAATTTAGTTAATTAAATAAAACAGTTATTACTTAGTTAAACGTTTTATTATTTTAATAATAGATTTAATGCTTTCACGGTGAATTTTTTTGATAAACAGAGATATTTCGGGTTCTAATCGTGTTAAAAATTTTGCGAACATTTCGTGAACATTGTAGTTCACTTCTTCAGAGCTGACCTGAAACTGATTTATCAGGTTATATTGTTCTTATTTATACTCTCTGCAGTGCCTGTGATTGGCCAGAGCGCACCACCGTGGGGCCTGTGGTCAAACCTGATTGGCCAATGAAGTCTTTTTTTTTTAATCCGGGAGGACGGAAAACCAAATCGGATTGGTATTATATCCATTGTCGCTATTGATGTTATTAGGGTGTTTTTAAATTTCGATTGCTTCTCTATGTTTTCTTGGAAAGATATTGTGTGTTTTTGCAATGACTGTTGTTTTTTCAAATAAAATCTTATTTCCTGTTTCGATATGATGTTCAGCTAGTTTTGATTGCGTGAAATGTCTTAGCCTGACTTTATTCTTATGTTCCTTTATACGTAGACTCGCCGTTCTCCCGGTTTTTCCAATGTAGACTTTGCCACAAGAACAAGGGATTTTATATACTCCTGGACCACTGAGGGGTGCCTTTTTGTCTTCGGGGTTATTTAGTCGTTGTCCTATTTTCGCAGGTGTTTTAAATATGGTTTGGATATTGTGTTCGTTGAGAATTCTTCGTATTTGTTCTGTGACACCTTGGATGTAGGGTAGGGTGGTAGTCGTTTTTCTTTATCTTTATTTCGTAGGTTTTGTTGACTTGTTTTTTAGTGTATTTTCTTACTGCTTAATCAATTTGTTTGTTTGTACAATCATTCTGTATCAGGATTTGTTTAACGGTTTGTAATTCCTTTTGTAAGTTATCTTTATCTGTCATGGAGACAGCTCTGTATACAAGGAGGTTGATGGCCGATTGTTTTTGAGGTGGGTGATGGTGGGAGGAGACATGCAGACATCTGTTTGTATGGGTGGGTTTTCTGTGAACGTCATGCCCTAATGTGTTATCATATCTTTTGTAAACTAATACGTCCAAAAGAGGCAATTTTATATTTTGTTCAATTTCCATAGTGAACTGGATATTAGGATATTAGGATTTTAGTTTCTAGATGTTCCATAAAGACATTGGCATAAAGACATTACAGACATAAAGACATTACAGGTGAGATTGGGGATCCCATTGCTGCCCTTGAGGTTTTTTTCGCAGAATTGGTTATTGAAAGAGAAGTAAATATTATTGAGACAGTGTTCTATCAAAGGTACGAGCTCGGAGGGGAAGTTTTAAAAAGATTTATTATTATATATATCGTATCAGAGATTGGTATTTTCGTAAAGAGAGATAATATGTCGAAGCTCACTATGATGTGTTGGGGTTGGATGTGAATCTGTTGTATGTTTTTGATAAAGTCAAATGAGTTTTGGACGTGAGTGGTGGAGTTTCCTGTAAAAGGATTTATTTTTGTGACAAGAAAGCGTTCTAGATTGTAAGTTGTTGTGTTTATTGTGCTGACGATCGGTCTGAGTAAAATGTTATCTTTGTGGATTTTTGGGAGCCCGTAAAGTCTCGGAGAGATGGGATTAGTAGGTATTCATTTAGATATTGTTTGGCTGTCAAGTTTAGAGTCTTTCAGAAGGGTTTTTGTTTTAAAGACTATTGTTTTTGCGGGATCCTTTTTAAATTTTGTGTATGTATCGTCAGTTAGAAGGTCAATGATTTTGTTGTTATAGTCTTCTTTATTCATTAATACTGTTGTGTTGCCTTTGTCTGCGGGAAATATTATAATATCTTTATTCCGATTGAGTTATTTAATTGCAGTTTTTTCTTATTTTGTTATGTTTCAGGAGAAAACTTGAGCTTCGGGTAAAAAGTTAAACGTCCTACGTTGTATGTCATTCGCTTTTTCGGTTGGAAGGTTATGGATTCTAAATTTCTGATTATTTCTTCTTTCGGGATTTTCGAAGGAGCTACTGCAAAATTATGTTCTTTAGATAAGGCTGAAGTCATTTCATTGTTGAGAGGATATTCAGAGATGTTTTTTACTGTATGTGTTAGATTTGTTTGCCTTACTTATTTTTTTTTTGGAAAATTAAACAATTTGTTTAAAAAGTAATACACACTAGCTAATAATTAAACTGTTTTGTTGAGAATTCTTCTTTTTGAATAAAAAAATTAATCTCTTGTCATAGAAATTGAATATTTTTTAGTTCAAAATGCAACTATGTGGTTAAAAATTATTCTGTTTTTGTTGACGATTCATTTACATTCTTGGAAACATTTTCTTTTTTGGTTGAATTAAACTATTATTGTTTTAAACCAAAAATCTATTGTATTTTAATTGCCAACGTATTCCTCTTTTTTGGCTGAAATATACTTTTTTTTTGTTGAAAATTCATCTGTGTCGTTTTAGGCCCTACTTTGAAGTCGTAACTCTCACCTTAGTAGGCGCTGGAATCTGCAAAGTAGGTTATGAACAAGGAGTGATTTCAATGTAATTTTGACCCTACTTTGACGCTAAATGTGTCCGAAATCAGCCGTTTTTCGACGTTTAGCGTCAAAGTATGTTCTGTATTTAAGATAAATTAGACCCTCCTTTAAAGTTTAAAATACTGCTTAGGACTTGTGCCAAGAAAGCAGGTTCTCTATAATCTCACACCAATATTGATGAATAAAAATAAAATTTGTTATTTATCAGAAAAAATAAAATAATATCTGTGATATAAACATCAAGGCTATTCGAAATTATTTTTTAGACATATATTATTAATAGAATTTTTTGATTATGACGCTAAAGCATAGTGTACTGAAAAATCCGCAAGTACACTAGCCGTCCAATAAGACGACGAACGCCGGACCTTCGCCGTCCGGCAAAACGACGGCGTGAGGGGTCCCCACTATTCTGCACTGAAAGCGTGTGCGGTGTTGAGCGAACTTATGTGTTAAGTGAAACATTAGGTCGTGTGAATTGCAGACAAGAAAGTGGAGGGGATAGAGTAACGGCCTCCGCCGCCGTTTTGTTGAACGTTCGCCCGTCGTTATGTTGAGCGGGTCGTCTTGCCGGAGGTCGTCTGGTTGGACGGCTTGTGTACTAAGAAACGAACCCGAGATCGCATGCACTAAGTATTTACTATACGCCTAACGCCCTAACCGATTCAGCTAATGGAATGCGTTAGGATGTCTTCGATAAAAATCATTATCACTTTTTCAATAATTCAAGGTTCATAATCTTTTTAAATCCAAAACAATTAATTAAATAATTACTTTTAATTTTCTTTCATTTAATTTACGATTTTTTAAGAGTTTAATATAAATTGATTCTGTTTTAGAGGTATTCTACGTTATACGCTTTGAAAGAACTTGAGGCTTACATATTTAAATTTGATTATATGTTATTTATTACTTAAATGGATACAATGTCAAACTTGCTTATTTCAATCAAAATATTTTTTATCTCTTTATTGAGGAAAGATTTAAAAAAGTAGTCAATTATTTTAAACATTTTCTCACGAAAAGAAATGATTTTTCCTTCTAAATCAAGTGGTAGACACGTAAATAGTAATATTTCTCTAAGAAAATGTTTAAGAAACTCTCAATAATTATTGTTTAGTAACAAAAATGACTAAACTTTTGGAAAAGTGGTACTGTGTTCCTTGGAAAAAAATTATTTTCTCCATGAAATCATGTTTCAAATAAATTAACCGCAATACTCTTATAAAAATCTAATAACAATCAGTAAATTCAATCGTAATTATTAAATATATATTTTAATATATTTAAAAAAATTTTTATTTTATTCATAATACTGGTTGGTAACGATAGAAAATATTTTATTCTTATAATTTTTTGCGATTCTCAATCACCTGCATTACTGTTGAATACACATACTTTCATTAATTATTGATAAAAGTGTTTATAATGACTTATTAGTCGACAATATTTAGTAATTTTCCATGATGAATATCATTCTCATAAAAATTTTCTGCCATTTTAGTTAAAAGAAAATATTTCTCTGTGATTAAGCATTGAAAATAAGTATCAATTTGTAAATAAATAATGAATGACAATAGGTTAAATATTGAATTAAATATTTTTGTGAAAAGATTGTGCATTCAGTCACTAAGATGACCAATGAATTTTAATATTTAAGATATATATCCACAATGAAAATTTAATGCCGCATCTTTTTCTCCTCATAAAGAAAGTTGCAGCTTTTTTTTACTTATTTTTTTTTATTTTTCGGGAGTCGAGCTAATTTTGAGCAAGCGCAAACTGTCAATGAGAAAGTTGTTCAGGGAGGTTCAAGGAAGTTTTCTGGAAAGCTGTAGCTTAATTGGAATAGTACTTAACAAACTGTTGTCGTTTTAATTTTCTGGCGCAATGGATTTTCTCCCGCGTAGACTACGGCCCGGCGGCGGGCGGCCGATAAACCGCTATCCCAGCGTGAGGTACAAGTGTGTCTCACAGCCAGCCGAGTTTTGTAATTAAAATACGAGAAATATGGAAAATTATGGTTTAAAATAAATAGTTCCTTTTCTCTGATGAAAATATTTATGGCAAATTATTTGAAACCTACTGCTGGTAGAAAATGAAATAAGCATGAAATTTTGCGAAAAGAAATGTTCTCAAATGTAGGAATGTAAATGTAGTAATGTTAAATGTAGCAATGTTAATGATGAACGCTGGGGTAGTGATTTACCGGCCGGACCGTAGTCTACGCGGGTGAAAATTCATTGCGCCAGAAAATTGAAACATCAACAGTTTGTTAAGTATTATTCCAATTGAGCTCAAAATTTCCAGAAAACTTCCTTGAACCTCCCTGAACAACTTTCTCACTGACAGTTTTCACTTGTTCAAAACCGGCCCGACTCCCGAAACGTTGGAAGTTGTTTGTGCACGAATTATGCACCGTTTTGGAAAAAAATTATTAACAATTTTTTAAATAAACCTTTTGAATTTTCACTAAACGTCATCCGTCGCAGAGCATGATAATGCATATTGCTGATAAGTTTTATTACAAAATATTAAAAACTTCCCATATAGTTTCGAGTTGAAGTGAAAAAATTAAAAATATTTTATTGAGAGAAAAAAAAAAGTTTTTCGTAAATAATTCGAAAAATAAAAAAGTTACAACTTTTTTCACGAGGAGAAAAAGATGCGGCATTAAATTTTCATTGCAGATATATATCTTAAAAATAAAAATTCAAAACTTTATTTTCAAGTGCCCAGGGGCCTCCCCACTCCAGCAAAATAATTTTATATCTCCTTCTTGCTTCCGGGGCTTCAATTTAACCAATTTTGTTGAAAATTGATTTTTGTTGATGATAATAATTAATTTGTAAATGAAAGTATATATTGAATATTGGTTAAAAATTTGTCTTTTTGGTTGAAATTTAATCCTCTCCTTTCAAAACTGATCTTTCTAGTTGAATATTAAACTATTTTGTTAAACATTTATTTTATTATGGTAGAAATTAATTTTTTAACTGAAAATTTAACTATTATATTCTAATGAGAGAATGTGTTTTATTCTTCATCTTTTACATTTTTGATGCAATTTTCCACATTAGCAATGATGTTATTTGTCGGAATTTTATTAACATTGAAAGGAATACCATGTTTATTCCCTAA